>NW_015391121.1:0-10012 GCF_001527695.2 Protobothrops mucrosquamatus
CTATTACTCATTTTGAAGAGAGGCAATATGGTTGTTGCATGGAAAGTGGTCCAAGTGATATGGGATGTCACTTTTTCTGGAGATTTTTCAGCAGAGATTTTTAAACAGGAAGCCTTCCCTGAATTTACATAGTGATTATAATAAAGATGGCAACCCTTCTATATAATGTTAGAAGCTCTTTACTCAGGTGTTGGAAATACAGCTTCATCTAACATTCAAAATAAAGTTCTAGGGGAAGAAACAACTCAGAATATTTTGAAGGTCCAAAATGGTTTTCAGATGAAGGTTGAAGGCCTTTCATCATAGTTCCATGAAAATGTTCTCCATTCGTCCTTGACTCAGGAAAATAATCCTGTCCCCTGGAAGTTGAGTCACGGCACTTGGACCTGAAGAAGCAGTGAAATGCTTTAAGTCAAAAAGAAAAGAAGTCCAGATGCCCTCACTCAATATCCTGACAACTCTAACTGGATGACTGAGAATCTTCATTGACATATCTCCTGGACTCCATTTCTTGTCTCAACTTTCCCTGCCATTTCTGTCTCTAAGACCTTTGTCAAGAGTTGTGCTCAGTTGCCAAAATTTTGCAAATGAAGGCAAATATAGGTGTCCCAGATTGGATCCTGCCAGACTTTTCTCCAAAGTAATGGATGGCCAAGTCTGAATGAACACCCCTGAGATTTCCTTTGCAGAATTTGAAATAAAAAGGAAAATACTATTTTAACACCACTATTGCTAAGGACAACTCATATCTGTCTCATTCATAGGGATAGGCTGAGATGAAGATAGTAAAAAAAAAAAAAAGGCTGTTTGTCCCATGGGAGTGTGCAGATGGGAAAAAGTCCTACATAGAATAACATAAAGGAGGTTCAAAATTTTGTCCCAGGTAATTTTTTTTTTCTAGATACAATTCCGTCTCTATGTATACTGGGCCCCTTTTGATCACTTCTTATTGCTTCATTTGACTGAGCAGGGGGCTGGACTAGAAGACCTCCAAGGTCCCTTTCTATTCTATTCTATTCTATTCTATTCTATTCTATTCTATTCTATTCTATTCTATTCATTAAACCAGAAGCTCTAACCAAATATACCTTGTACATAGTCCTTAGAATAGAACATTTCATGTCTCCCCGATTTCTTTTTTTTCTTTAGACTAGCCATACCCAAGTCCCATAGCTGTTCTTCATATGTTTTAGTCTTTGATCATCTTAGTTGCTCTTCTCTGAATTTTTTCCATAGTCTCAACATCTTTCTTGTGCTATGATGACCAAAATTGACTGCAGTATTCCAAGTGTGGTCTTACTAAGGTTTTATAAAGTGGTACTAATACTTTGTGTGATCTTGATTCTATGCTTCTGTTTATACAACCCAGGATTATATTAGCTTTTTTGGCTGCTGCTGCACACTGCTGACTCATAGTCAAGTGATCGTCCACTAGGACTCCAAGGTCCCTCTCACAGTTACTGTTTTTAAGCCAGGTCTCACTCAGTCTGTATTTGAACCTTTAGTTTTTCCTGCCTAAATTTAAGACTTTGCTTTTTTTCCACATTGAAACTCATTTTATTGGATAGGGCCCATTGTTCAACTTTGTTAAGATCTTTTTGGATCCTGAGTTTGTCTTCTGAGGTGTTGGTTCCTCCTGCCAGTTTGGTGTCATCTGCAAATTTGATGAGTTCCCATTCAATTCCCTCATCTAAGTAATTTATGAAGATATATTGAAGAGTACTGGGACTAAGACGGAACCCTGTGGTACCATACTGCTTACTTCTCTCCATGTGGATGTAGTGCCATTGAAGACTACTCATTGAATATGGTTTGTCAGCCAGCAACAGATCCATCTGGTGGTGATGTTGTCTATTCCACCATTTCCTAGCTTATCAAGGAGTAGGTTGTGGTCTACTTTGTCAAATGCCTTACTGAAATCTAGGTATACTACGCCCACTGCATTTGGCTGATCTACTAGTTTGGTCACTACAGCCTGCCTCTAGAAACTGTGGGCACTCCATCACTGGAGATTTTTAAGAAGAGACTGGACAGTCCCTTGTCTACAATGGCATAGGTTCTCCTGTTTGAGCAGCGGGCTAGACTAGAAGACCTTCAAGGTACCTTCCAGCTCTATTCTATTCCTACCTTAAATGAATTTTAAAACTTTTTTAAAAGTACCCGGTTTCAAATACTGACCACAGATTGTTTCTTTTCTCCCTACCAAACTGTTAACCAGGTTCCACACTGCATATTCCAAGAGAAGGCCTGCACTTCCACTTGCCATCATGGAGATTTATTGGCTGCTCCAATTACACAAATTTAGCTTTCTGTAAGGAACTCAATTTGAACAGCTGCTCTGATGAGAAGGTTCTTGCTTGGCCTCTGATTCACTTCCTCTCACTGTGTAAGTTGTACAGTAATAAACTGCTGTGTCCTCCGATTTCAGATTGTTCATTTGCAAATACAGCTGGCTGCGGGAATCATCCCTGGAGATGATGAAGCGTCCCTTGACTTTGTCTGAGTAGCTAATCGGAGATGAGGATGTACCTATCCTTGCAACCCACTCCAGTCCTTTCCCTGGAGCCTGTCTCACCCAGTACATGTAATAGCTGCTGAAGGTGAATCCAGAGGCTTGGCAGGAGAGACGGAGGGACTCTCCAGGTCTTCTCACATCCCCTCCAGACTCCACCAACTGGACCTCAGATTGGACACCTAAAAGGAAAGGTGTATCAAAAAGCTGTCCTGTATACAAGAATTAAAATGGAAAGAACCTTAATACGTAGAGAGGAAACAATTACCTCTGAGGAATGCTAGTAGGGACACCATGTTTAGCCACAGAATCATATTTGCACCCTGTAATGAATTGAGAGAAGTTGATAGTACAGAATTCAGGAAAATGCACAATTTTGTGTTGGTGGGTGTAGCCTTAAAAGGAATACCAACTGGCTCCTTTAAAGGGGAAATTGTGACTCGATTTACATATTGGTTGAGATAAAAGTGCTTTTCAGAGCATTCACCTAATAGTTTCCTTGCACAATTCCCCACAGTGCTGATTTTCACATAAGTTTTCAGTTTTAAGAAAAGTGAAAGCACCCTTTACATTAGAATAATTAAAACCATTGCAGAATGAAGTAAACTGCACTAGCCTATAAAGTTGCCAAGAGTTGCCCATGACTAAATGGTTAAAACAACAATAATTAAAAGAAAGACTTGGACAATGTCACCACTTCTGAAAAGTGATTCAAGGTTGCAGGTGATGAACTTGGACTAAGAATATTTGAAAGAGACATGTTATAGATAGAACATGAGAAGAACAGCACATCTAAGGTTAGAAAAGATTTTACATTTTCCTCCCCTTTAATATGCCTTTTGAAAAAAAAGAAAAGAATGGTGCATAGGTCAAGACACAAGGCACAACTTATAAGTTAGGCCTCAGTCGGAGAAATCAAAAGGAAAATGACTGGTTTCAGCCTGTGGGATGTTCTCTGCTTATTAAATTGGGTTTTAATTTGACCTTTGTATAAATATTTGTACTGCTTGATATTTTGTTGTTTTGTGTAGTGTTTGCATCAGTAGTTAGTTGTCCACAGTTGATTTGCCAAGGTGGGCAAACTGCAATCCAAAACCCACTTATGCATCGTCGGGTGCCAGGTGGGTGTGGCCCATTGGGTGGGCATGGCCCATTGGGTGGGCGTGGCTGCGGTGGTAACGGCAGACTGGGTGGGACTAAAAAGTTCAATCAATCAATTCCAACTTTGCAAGATCTTTTTTTTCCCGCGAAAAGTTGAAATTGACTGTTTGAACCTTTTTTTTTTTGCACATGGCGGCGGAGGCGGAAGCCTAAAGCGAAAAGGTTTTATAAAACCCAGCTGAAGGCCTAGGACTGGGGTGATGGCGCACGTGCCCACAGAGAGGGCTCTGAGTGCCACCTCTGGCACCCGTGCCATAGGTTCGCCGCCACTGGGATAGGGGCATGCATTTTTTGAATGTCCATCAGACTTTATAAATATTCCCTTCATGCCGTTTTCATTTTCATTAAAAAAACTGAGGTGCTCTGATACATTCTAAAGCTTGGCTGGCAACAATCACCAGATATATCATTTTGTTCAACTGCAAGTTCAGGACTGTATGTGAAATTTTCAGACAGATTTTCAATGAACTATTATGGAAATAATATATATATAAATATTATGCCTCCAAAATGAGAAAATATCAAATGAGGTTTGTTTTATTCCCTTCCAGAAGCCAACCAGATGCATCACCCAAGGGGTTTTGTGTGACAACATTGCCCCCAAGTGTCAAAAGTGAGGAGGGGAAACATCTTCATAATTCTCCAAAGAGATTCTTCTGGTCCAGATGTTTCCTCAATATGTGAATGGCAGTTTATATATTTAGAAAGATTATCCTGAAGTTTCACTTCCACACTTCTACCAGGATGCTAATGGACTGAATACCACTCCAGGTTTTTTTCTGAAACCTGATTGCCTTGTAGAAGGAAAGATGAACCTCAAATTGTCAAATCATTCTCATAATTTTTCATTTTCTTCCAACATATTCCCTAAAGCAGGAGTGTCAAACTGTCAGCCCATGGGTTGGATGCATCATGCCGACACCGCGCTGACCCAGCTCCGGCAATGGGGAAAAAGTCACAATACGTTGCGACATGTCACATGACGTTGCAAGTTTGGCATCCCTGATCTTGTTGTCCTTTACCATCTTCTGGAATCCATTTAACCTCATGTCTACTGCTTCAGTGACTCCATCCAGCCACCTCATTCTCTGTCGTCCCCTTCTTCTATTGCCCTCAATCTTTCCCAGCATCAGGCTGTTCTCCAGCGAGTCCTTCCTTCTCATTAGGCGGCCAAAGTATTTGAGTTTCAACTTCAGGATCTGGCCTTCTAAAGAGCAGTCGGGGTTGATCTCTTCTAGGACTGACCGGTTTGATCGCCTTGCAGTCCAGGGGACTTGCAGGAGTCTTCTCCAGCACCATAGTTCAAAGGCCTCAATTCTTTGGTGCTCAGCCTTTCTTATGGTCCCTTACGGTCCCTTTAGATCCCTGATCTAAAGATTCCTAAAGATATTATTAGAGGGTAATTCATCTTCATTGGCTAATCCAGGATCTGGAACTGTATCAAATTGCAGAGCTTCTCTGAAGAAAGGAAGGTTCTTGTTTGGCTTCTTCACTTCCTCTCACTGTGTGTCAGGAGCAGTAATACACTGCTGTGTCTTCAGCTTTGAGGTTGTTCTTTTGCAGATACAGAAGGCTTTGGGCATTGATCCTGGATATAGTGAAGTGCCCTTTGACAGACTTTGCTTAGAGTTGCTTACTGCCAAATAATGGCAATCCATTCCAGTCCTTTTCCTGGAGCCTATCTCACCCAATGCATGCCATAGCTTCCAAAATCAAAACTAGGGCCTCTGCAAGAGAGAGAGAGAGGGAGGCACTTTTCACATATCCCGCATATTTTTTCCAGCTGAAAGCTGCATTTGATACCTGGAAAACAAAAGGTATTTATTACATCTATTTATCTTTAGACTGTATGTGAATTATCTAATAGTTTATAGTTATAGTTAAGTTGATATAATTATAGGTATATAGAAAGAGACACAGAAGAAGAATTAACCTCACCTCAGAAGAGAGATGAAATAAAAATCAACTGCAGTAGAATAATAATAATAATAATAATAATAATAATAATAATAATAATAATAATAATAATAATAATAATAATAATAATAATAATAATACTCATTTTGGGGGGAGGCAATATGGTTGTTGTATGGAAAGTGATCCAAATGACACAGGACATAGCTTTTTCTGCAGATGTTTCCTTGACCATGTTCTTTTGAAGAAACCAGAAAGAACTGAATGCTGACCAAGCTGTAAGGCACAATTTCTAAGCCATGTTTGAATTGCACTTAAATGTTCAAGTCACAAACTGCTAATGAAAGAGTAGAAATAGCAGAGTAGAAATAGCTGGACGCTGTGGGGTCCTTTTTGTTTATTATGTTGATAGATAACAGATACCTAGCTAGATCTCAAGATAGATCTCAAGATAGATCTCAAGATAGATAGATAGATAGATAGATAGATAGATAGANAGAGAGAGAGAGAGAGAGAGAGAGAGAGAGAGAGAGAGAGAGAGAGAGAGAGAGAGAGAGAGAGAGAGAGAGATCAAGTTAGGAACAATGGTCTATTGCTTATTAGTTTACAAATATATTTGGATAAAAGAGTAATTTCTCTACTCACTTAATAATTTTTTAACGTACCCTACAGACACGTGCACACAGAAACACAAATAGGTTAGGGGGCTGTCAGGATAAGTGTTAAGAGAAACATTTTTAATTATCGGCAAAGTGGGCAGGGTTACATTTGATTAAATAAAAAACAAGCTTTGCAGTGTGGAAGTTGTGGGACTGATCAAAGAATCAAAACAGATGGAATTTCAAAACAATAAAAGGCAGCAGCAACACAATTCAAATAGACCATAAACAGAACATAAATACAAACCTCTATGAATCATGTTAGAAAGCAGCTCAGAGGTAGAGAAGTTCTTGATGGGCTTCAGATTTACTTCCTCTCACAGTGTCTCTCGGACAGTAATAGACAGCTGTGTCCTCTGGTTTCAGATTGTTCATTTGCAGATACAGCTGGCTGCGGGAATCATCCCTGGAGATGGTGAAGCGTCCCTTGACTTTGTCCGAGTAGTTAATCGGAGATGAGGATGTACCTATCCTTGCAACCCACTCCAGTCCTTTCCCTGGAGCCTGCCTCACCCAGTGCATGTAATAGCTGCTGAAGGTAAATCCAGAGGCTTGGCAGGAGAGACGGAGGGACTCTCCAGGTCTTCTCACATCCCCTCCAGACTCCACCAACTGGACCTGAGATTGAACACCTAAAAAGAAAGGTGTATCAATAAACTCTCCGGTATACAAGAATTAAAATGGAAAGAACCTTAATACGTATAGAGGAAACGATTACCTGTGAGCAATGCTAGTAAGGACGCTATGTTTAGCCACAGAAACATATTTGCACCCTGTAATGAATTGAGAGAAGTTGATAGTACAGAATTCAGGAAAATGCACAACTTTGTGTTGCTGGGTGTAGCCTTAAAAGGAAAACCAACTGGCTCCTTTAAAGGGGAAATTGTGACTCGATTTACATATTGGTTGAGATAAAAGAGCTCGTCAGAGCATTCACCTAATAGTTTCCTTGCACAATTCCCCACAGTGCTGATTTTCACATAAGTTTTCAGTTTTAAGAAAAGTGAAAGCACCCTTTACATTAGAATAATTAAAATTATTGCAGAATAAAGTAAACTGCACTAGCCCATAAATTCGCCAAGAGTTGTCCATGACTAAATGGTTAAAACAACAATAATTAAAAGAAAGACTTGGACAATGTCACCACTTCTGAAAAGTGATTCAAGGTTACAGGTGATGAACTTGGACTAAAAATGTTTGAAAGAGAGATGTTATAGGTATAACATGAGAAGAACAGCACATCTAAGGTTAGAAAAGATTTTACATTTTCCTCCCCTTTAATATACCTTTTGAAAAAAAAAACCCAAAAGAACAGAGCATCGACCAACACACGAGGCACAACTTATATGTTAGGCCTGAGCCAGAGAAATCACAGGGGAAAAGATTGGTTTCAGCCTGTGGGATGTTCTTTGCTTATTAAATTGGTTTTAAATTTGATAGTTGTTTAAATATTTGTATTGGTTGCTATTTTGTTATTTTATGTAGTGTTTGCATTAGTAGTTAGTTGTCCAGAGTTGATTTGCCAAAATGGGTAGCCATGCTCATTGAAATAACAACAACAACAGCAACAACAACAACAACAACAACAACAACAACAATAATAATAATAATAATAATAATAATAATAATGGCAAGAATAATGGTAATAGCAATTGTAATAAAAATGTCACCAAAAACATTTTCTGCAGATTGAAAAAATACTAATAAATAACTTTGTATTAAAAAAAGCAATTCAATTTTGCTCTATATTTTATAAAACACAGCTGCTTCACACTGAATATGTGTGTGTGTGTGTGTGTGTGTGTGTGTGTGTGTGTGTGTGTGTGTTGGGTGAAGCACCCGGTCTACCAAATGTAAAACAATCTGTTCTGCATTTCACTCCACTCTAGGAGCATCTTTTGCAGGCAGACGTCAATACTGTGAACACTGTAAATGTCAGCCACAAAATTTTGAAAACAAATTGAATTTATATATAAGAATACTAGTAAATACTAGTACGAATACTAGTAAAAATACGACTCTTGGGAATATCCATTCGTTAAAATGATCACCAAGAGAATACTTAAAGTTTAATTAATCAACCTAGCTTTCCTCAAAATACATATGACATCGTCAGGGTTAAAAGGCAAGTAGAAAAGGGGGGAGACTTATATACTGTTGTCAAACGTCCTGTTATCAAGCGTCTGCTTCCGGCTCTTGGAGCGCGTCATTGGCCCCAGCTGTTCGGAGTATAATTCAAGCTTACCTCCTTTAACACACATTCCTTTGTTACTAGCTCGCATTCCCTCACACCTCACTTGATCGGCAGCTTCAGCATTAAGTGGATTCAGGATACCGGTCTTCACCCCTCCCCCATGTGTAACTCTTTCATCGCTCTGCACCTTTTCATCTTCCCTCCCATGCACCACCCCAAGGCGTCTGCTGTCCATTCTAATCACCCTCCTCCCACATGTACTCAGAGCGTTCCTCGCTGCCATCCCATTGGGAGCACTCCATTGTTCAGTCCGTTGCCGTCGGGCATCACCTTCCTTTACACTCAACTCCTGGTCGTCATCCTTCTCAGGGCTCCTCTGCCTTGATCGTAACTGTTGTTTGATGGCCCGACCTCATGCTAAATGCACCGGAGAGGAGTGTCTTCTTTCATTTAACCATGACCGGGTCACCATCGCATGCCTTGAGCAGTGTGTATATATACTGCTCAAAAAAATAAAGGGAACATTTTAACATGGAACTGAAGGAGTTTGCATTCCCTTTATTTTTTTGAGCAGTATACATACATACACTTAGGGGGTTAAAGACCCAAGTGCCGTGCGATAGGGTGAGCTCCCATTACTAGCTGCAGCTCTTGGCCACCTAGCAGTGTTCCATGCTCCTTTGGCATATAGCCATGCTGGTCACATGAGCACAGAAATGTCTTTGGACAATGCTGGCTCCCTCGACTAAGAAATGGAGTTGAGCATTGCCCCCTGGAGTCAGAAATGACTGGACAAGGGAAGCCTTTATTATTATTTTTTACACATTATTAAAAGTTGTACAAAAAACATTTAAAAAATTACACAAACTAAGAAAGACTAAGAGAAGCAACAAAAAAAAGGAAGAAGAAAGGGAAAGATAAAAGTGCATAAAAGGAGAATGAAAAGGAATAGAAAAAAGAAGCTTCTGATTACTTGTGCAGCAAATAAGTACATTAAGGATATTAACTCTTTATGTTTACAAAAAAGAGTACAGATTTTTCTACAAAAGGCTTCCTAATCAAAAATGTTTAATCAAACATAATCAAAAGATATTTAACCATGTTTTCAAGCCCTATCATCTTCACTAAACAGTCCTCCACTATGCTCCATTTAATAATAATAATAATAATAATAAAGTTGGAAGGGACCTTGGAGGTCATCTAGTCCAACCCCCTACTCAGGCAGGAAACCCTATATCATTTCAGACAAATGACTGTCCAGTCTCTTCTTAAAAACTTCCAGTGTTGGAGCATTCACCGCTTCTGGGAGGCAGGTTGTTCTACTGGTTAATTGTTCTGTCAGGAGGTTTCTCCTTAGTTCTAGGTTGCTTCTCTCTGTTAGATCGCGCAGGCAGTAAGACACGAGTCGAGTGACAGTCAGCTCTCGGTTTATTGGCAAGGCATAAAGTAAATCCGGACTGGCATCTGGGCCAGGGGAGCCCTCTTTTATGGGATTCCCCTGGCTTGTAATCACACAATTCCATTGGCTGGTAAGACCCCGTTGCTAGTTAGCCAACCAGCAACGGGCATGAA
>NW_015391121.1:11175-12200 GCF_001527695.2 Protobothrops mucrosquamatus
ACCCATCAACATCTCCGCTGGGCTCCGGCCGGTGGCGGCGCAGGGTGTGTTGTGCTGCGCCAGGAGGAACTGTTCGAGCGTTTCTCGCCGTGCGCTGGCCCCCATTCTGGTGAGTGCTTCCTTGGTGAGCCTCACCATCCGTTCCGCCCGTCCGTTGCTCTGAGGGCTGTAGGGCGCGATCAGCGTGTGACGGATGCCCAAGTTCGCCAGGAACTCTTCCATGTCCTTCGCGGTTAGTTGCGGCCCGTTATCAGACACCAGGACGTCTGGTAATCCGTGGGTCGCAAACAGTCCGTCCAGGGCCTTGATGGTAGCACTCGTTGTGGTGGATGGCATGGGGATCACCTCCAACCACTTCGAGTAGGCATCCACCGTTATTAAATAAGATCGGCCCTCCACAGGGCCGGCAAAGTCAACGTGGAGACGGGTCCACGGTGCTCGTGGGATCTCCCACTCCAATGGGGTTGCTTTCGGTGGGGCTGAGCGGGATTCCTGGCAAGGCTCACAGGTGGCTACCCACTCCTGTATGTCCTTGTCCAGCTGTGGCCACCACAAATAGCTCCGAGCCAGCGCTTTCATACGCACGATCCCCGGGTGCCCCACTTGTAAGGTATTAATCACTTTTTTCCGTAGGGCTTGTGGGATCACGACTCTTTCCCCCCATAGTACACAACACTTACACACAGAGAGTTCAGTTCTTTTGGCGAAGAACGGCTTGGAGTCCTCTCCTTCCGCCTCCTGCGGCCACCCCCTCAACACCCAGTTCAAAACCCTTCCCAACAGTTTGTCTTTCTTGGTGTGCTCTGCGACGTCTCTCGAGGTGACAGGGCTGGAGGAGTCGACGTCCACCAGGAGCACGGTGGCAAACGGTGCTGGGTCGGCGATGTGGCCGGGTGTTGGGCATCGGCTGAGAGCGTCTGCGTGGCTGATGCTGGCCCCGGGTTTGTGGATCAACTCGTAGTCGTACCCCGCGAGGAATATCGACCAACGGATCAATCTGGGTGACAGGAATTGGGGAGTCTGTT
>NW_015391121.1:14686-21022 GCF_001527695.2 Protobothrops mucrosquamatus
TTGTAATCACACAATTCCATTGGCTGGTAAGACCCCGTTGCTAGTTAGCCAACCAGCAACGGGCATGAAACTGTATGCAGATGGAGAAGGGCAATCACCCTTAATGGGTGATCAATGGAGAAGGGCAATCACCCTTAATGGGTGATCAGGATGCGCATAGGGGATTAAGGGGGGGGAATACAAAAGAACACAACACTCTCCTTCATTAGTTTCCATCTGAGCATAGTTTCCATTCTGAGCATATAATAGTCTACCTGTAGATGTCATATGTAAAAACAAAGACCGTTTTCTAGCTGCCTTTCCATTTGTCCCAAAATAAAACTCTCTGACTTCAATTCAATTTTAACATTTAACATCATAGGAATAGGTCCATGTATTTGTATACAACATTTTTTTTTTGCATGTCCATCAAACTTTATAAATATTCCCTTCCTGCTGTTCCTTTATACATTCTAGAGCTTTGCTGGTGACAAACACCAGATCAATCATTTTGCTCAACTGCATGGTTAGGACAGTAATAATAATAATAATAATAATAATAATAATAATAATAATAATAATAATAATAATAATAATAATAATAATAATAATAATAATAAAAACAACAACAACAACAACAACAACAATAATAATAATAATAATAATAATAATAATAATAATAATAATAATAATAATAATAATAATAATAATAATAATAATAATAATAATAAAGTTGGAAGGGACCTTGGAGGTCATCTAGTCCAACCTCCTGCTCAGGCAGGAAACCCTATACCATTTTGGACAAATGGCTGTCCAGTTTCTTCTTAAAAACTTCCAGTGTTGGAGCATTCACCGCTTCTGGAGGCAGGTTGTTCCACTGGTTAATTGTTCTAACTGTCAGGAAGTTTCTCTGTAGTTCTAGGTTGAACTATTATGGAAATAATATACATAAAAAATAGCATGCCTCCAAAATGGAAAATAAATAAATAAATAAATGAAACGTGTTTTATTCCCTACCAGACCCCAGCCGTGTGCATAACCCATGGGGTTTCGTATGACAACATTGCCCCCCAGTGTGAAAAATGACGAGGGGAAACATTTTTTCTGGTACAGATGTATCCTCAAAATTGTGAATGGCTGTTTAGCTATTTAGAAAGATTATCCTGAGCTTTCCCGTTTAACTATTAGCACATAGGACAATAGAAATGATTACATTTGAATAAATGTATATCTTGCTTTCCAATGTGGACTTTCTGTGGCTGATTTTTATCCAAAACTATAAAGTCTACAAGATGAAACTGTCAGATTTTTCTCCCCCACACACACACATACACTTTTATTTCCCTGTTAAGCAAGATGCTTGAGCGATTTTACCTGTTTTCACTTCCAATTGTTAGTGGAAGGTAGGCCAAGTCAAGACACCCTTCTGTCTGGTATGAAGTTGTAGCTGAAGCTATCAAGGCAGGAAGACTGTCCAAAATGTTCAGTCCCAGAGAGTTTCTTGGAGATGAGATTTTCAATGACCAATGTCTACCTCCCTTGGCTCAGCCAGACCTTCAGGATTAAGGGAAGAAGAGGGAGTCAAGCTATTTTCCAAGGCGCCTGAAGGCAGGACAAGAAGCAATGGGTGGAAACTAAGCAAGGAGAGAAGCAACCTAGAACTAAGGAGAAACTTTCTGACAGTGAGAACAATTAACCAGTGGAACAACCTGCCTCCAGAAGCAGTGAATGCTCCAACACTGGAGGTTTTTAAGAAGAGACTGGACAGCCATTTGTCCGACATGGTATAGGGTTTCATGCCTGAGCAGAGGGTTGGACTAGATGACCTCCAAGGTCCCTTCCAACTTTACTACTATTATTATTATTATATTAATGTAGGCGAAATGAAAAAGAAGCAACATATACAAATGAATTAAACCAAGGAGAGTTGTTAATACTGGGCATCAAAGAGGACTGAACTGCAAAATATATCAAGGATGAATTGTGGGACATGAGTCCATATTTGTACCTTTAAATAAATTTTAACTTTTTTTAAAGTACCCAGTTTCAAATACTGACCATAGATTGTTTTTTTTCTTCCTACCAAACTGCTAACCAGGTTCCACACTGCTTATTCCAAGACCAGTCCTGCACTTCCAATTGTCATCATGGAGATTTATTGGCTGCTCCAATTACACAAATTTAGTTCTCTGTAAGGAACTCAATTTGAACAGCTGCTCTGATAAGAAGGTTCTTGCTTGGCCTCAGATTCACTTCCTCTCACTGTGTCTCTAGCACAGTAATAAACTGCCGTGTCTTCCAGTTTCAGATTGTTCATTTGCAAATACAGCTGGCTGCGGGAATCATCCCTGGAGATGGTGAAACGTCCTTTGACTTGGTCTGAGTAGTGTATTGGAGAGGAGGATGTACCTATCCTTGCAACCCATTCCAGGCCTTTCCCTGGAGCCTGTCTCACCCAATCCATGTAATAGCTGCTGAAGGTGAATCCAGAACCTTGGCAGGAGAGACGGAGGGACTCTCCAGGTCTTCTCACGTCCCCTCCAGACTCCACCAACTGGACCTGAGATTGAACACCTAAAAAGAAAGGTGTATCAATAAACTCTCTGGTATACAAGAATTAAAATGGAAACAATCTGAATACGTAGAGAGGAAACAATTACCTCTGAGGAATGCTAGTAGGGACACCATGTTTAGCCACAGAATCATATTTGCACCCTGTAATGAATTGAGAGAAATTGATAGTACAGAATTCAGGAAAATGCACAATTTTGTGTTGGTGGGTGTAGCCTTAAAAGGAAAACCAACTGGCTCCTTTAAAGGGGAAATTGTGACTCGATTTACATATTGGTTGAGATAAAAGAGCTCATCAGAGCATTCACCTTGTAGTTTTCTTGCAGTCTTGGTTTAACTTTAAAACTTTTCCGTTTTAAGAAAAGTGAAAGCAACCTTTAAATTAGAGTAATAAAAACAAAGACTTGCAAAATTTTACCACTTCTCCAAAGCGATTCAAGAGAACAAATCTTGAACTAAGGACATTTGAAAGAGGCATGTTAGAAAACTTGAAAACAGCAGCACATCTAAGGTCAAGAAAGGTTTCATACATTTTTTCCCTTTAAAATGACCTTTTGAAGAAACCCAAAAGAGCTGAATGCAGACCAAGATCATTTATTTTTTTTATTTTAGATGCTACTTTGTGCAGTGTTTTTATCGCCTGTTACTTGTCCAGAGTTGATTTGCCAAGATGGACAGCCATAAAAATTGAAATAATAACAGTTACAATAATAATAATAATAATAATAATAATAATAATAATAATAATAATAATAATAATAATAATAATAATAATAATAATAATAATAATAATAATAATAATAATAATAATAATAATTAAAAATGTTACCAGAAACACATAGTGTAGACTATAATATAATAAATAAATCAATCTGTGAAAGGATGGATGGATGGATGGATGGATGGATGGAGAGAGGAGGAGGGAGGGAGGGCAGAAGGAAGGAAGGAAGGAAGGAAGGAAGGAAGGAAGGAAGGAAGGAAGGAAGGAAGGAAGGAGGGAAGGAGGGAGGGAGGGAGGGAGGGAGGAAGGGAAACTTTAGAGTTCAGAATGAGACTGAAAAGAAACAGAAAAAAAGAATCTTGATATTTCTTCTGCAGCATATAAAAGCACATTTATAATATTAACTGTAATTACAAAAAAGAGCTCATGTTTTTCTATTATCCATTTTTTTCTAATCATCAAAACCGCAAATCATGACTGTATGTTTTTTCTGTTTCATGCAAAGTTTATAAAGAATTTTCTAACACAGAATTTTAGTTTAGTGTGAAGATTCTATCATCTTCACTTTCTATCACTGCATTGTGGGTGGTGTTGAGTCTTACCATTTGTGAGCATGTAATAGTCTCCCTGCAGTTATCATATATAAAAGCAAAGTTTTATTAGTTTTTTTCTAGTTGGTTATGTATTAGTCCAAAGAGAAAACTCTCTGCTTTCAATTATAGTTTTATCCTCAAAATTTTCTGGATTAGTGTACATATCTAATGTTATTTTTTAAAGCTTTTTTGCATGTTCACCAAACCTGGTAAAACATCCCTTTTCATTTTTTTTTTTCATTTTCATCAAAGATTTGAACTATCTTGACAGTTATTCTGATGACAAAACCAGAAATGATGCACATCCTTTTATAAAAATTCACTGCTTCACAGGGAGGATTGTAGCTTCCTGAGATGTGGAATTTTCTTGAGAGATTTTCAGGGAACAATTACAGAAATAATAACCAATTATCACTCCTCCAAAATTAGACAATATCTGTTTAGAATTGACTTATTCCCTACCCCACCCTCATCCATAGGTCGTGGGGTTTTGTGTGTCAACATTGCCATCCAGTATCAAAATTGAGGAGAGGACACATTTTACCAATTCTCTGAGGAGATTCTTTGGGTCCAGATGTTTCCTCAATATGTAAATGGCAGTTTGGATATTTAGAAAGATTATTTTGAAGTTTCATTTCCAGATTTCTGCCATGATAGTAAAGGAAAAAAAATACATTTTTTTTTTCTCAGAAGTCAGATCACCTTGCCAACAGGGAAGGTAAAACTGGAATTTTGAAGGCATTTTTCTCAATTTTCGTTAGAATAGAATAGAATAGAATAGAATAGAATAGAATAGTCAGTGGAGTGGAGTGGAGTGGAGTGGAGTGGAGTGGAGTGGAATGGAATGGAATAGAATAGAATAGAATAGAATAGAATAGAATAGAATAGAATAGAATAGAATAGAATAGAAGGAGATTCAGAAGAAATTGAAAACTTGGAGGTCATCTAGTCTAGCCCCCTGCTGAAGCAGGAGAACCTATACCATCTTGAACAAGTGACTGTCTAGTCTCTTCTTAAAAATCCCCAGTGATGGAGTGCCACGATTTCTAGAGGCAAGCTATTCTACTGTTTAATTGTCCTCACTGTCAGGAAGTTTCTCCTTAATTGCTAAATTAATTGCTTCTCTCCAACCATTGTTTCTTGTCCTTTCCTCTGGTGCTTTAAAGAGTAATGTGACTTCCTTCTTTTCTTTTCTTTTTTCTTTTGTTCTCTTTTGTTTCATTTTCTTTCTCTTTTCTTTTCTTTTCTTTTTTGCTGTCCATTAGTACAAACAGAAAAGTCTCTCCTTTCAATTATTCTTTATCCTTTAAAATCTTCTAGATTTTATAATAAAATAATAAAATAAAAATATCCGGTCCCCAAAACAGTTTTACATGTTCACTGAATATGATAATATAATCCCTTCATTTTGTTTTTATTTCCAACAAAGATTTGAAATACCTAGACAGTTTCTCTGGTGACCAAAACCAACAATCCACCATTTTATATATATATATCAGTCTCACTGTGAAGACTGTAGCCCACTGAGATGTGAAATTTTCTTGAGAACCTTTCAGTGAATAATACAAAAATATTTTTTTAAAAAATAATAATTATCAGTCCTCCAGAATGAGACAATATCTAATGGCATTTGTTTTATGAATTGTAGGAAGATTTTCCGTGATTTGGGCCTCCAGCTGGGAAGCAGACCTTCGGCTCAGGCGGAAGAAATGACACAGAATGAAGCAAGCTGCCAGAAAGTAGGTTTATTTACAGAAACCAGATGGAGTAATGGTACAGGGATGGTTTCTGGACTAGGTAGTAGTTTCCCAAGGTGAGGGGTCCTGTTCTTATACCCCTCAAGTTATTGAGATTATGATTTGGCTTTTGAAAACAAAATTGTTCATTTAATTCCATCTAGTTTGTGTCTGTTTGGATGGGTAGCGATTAATATTGTCCTTGGGAAGTATTTCTTTGTTCATGCAAATGTGTTTCTCTATATGGTTTATATCTGTCTTGTTAGTGTTACAAAAGTTCTACCTAGTGAGGTTGATGGGTTTAATTCTTTTCTAAGACGCGTGTCTGCGGTTTTCCTGTCCTCAGAATGTTTCTTTTAGTTTGGCAGTTTTCCCAGAATTGCTCAAGGCGGGGAAGGAAGTATGAGACACAGGGGAAAAAAAAACCTTTTCTTTGGTCTTTTAAATTTGGTTTGGCTTATCCCTTAAATGGTTCTTTTCCTGAGGTGTACCCCATCCTTCCTGTGTTCTTCTACATCTGTGATGCCAGGTTTATGAGTCTGGGTTTCCTTTGTAATATTTAATTATAAAATTTCTTTTTCCAAAGGAAATTGCCCACTTGTTTCAGGGTTTGGACTAATTCTGATGTCTAAAGTGTTTCCTTTGGGTGCTAATGGGTAACTATCTCTCACCCCACCACATGCATCCACAGTGGGATTTTATATTACAACATTGCCCCCTAGTGTCAAAAATGAGG
>NW_015391121.1:22930-27150 GCF_001527695.2 Protobothrops mucrosquamatus
TGTCTCCTGTACAGTAATAAATTGCTGTGTCTTCAGCTTTGAGGCTGTTCATTTGCAGATAGAGCTGGCTTTTGGCATTGTCCCTGGAGATGGCGAAGCGTCCCTTCACTTTCTCTGAGTAGCGAATAGTACCAGAAGTGTGGCTTATCTGTGCCACCCATTCCAGGCCTTTCCCTGGAGCCTGTCTCACCCAGCTCATATAGTAGCTGCTGAAATCAAATCCAGAGGCTTGGCAGGAGAGACGGAGGGACTGCCCAGGTCTTCTCACATCTCCTCCAGACTCCACCAACTGTACTTGAGACTGGACTCCTAAAAAGAATATATATATATATATTAAATGAGATCTCCTGCTTAGAAGAGCAGAACATGGAAATAAACTGTATATGGGGGAAATAATTACCTTTGAGGACGACTAGTAAGGACACAAGGTTGAGCCACATTTTCACTAAGTGAATGGAGGGAATTGACAAGAGAGAAAATAGCACAAGGTTTATGTTCCTGGGTGTTGTCTGAAGAGGGAAACCACGAGGTTCCTTTAAAGGGGAAATGGTGCCTTGATTTACATATCTGTTGGGATAAAAGAGCCTTTGACAAACACACTTCTGTGAACATCACTTGCATTTGCATTTCGTAATTAACATTGCACCCCTAAGAAAAGGATTGGGAGCCATTTATTTTTTCTGTGAATTAATAGGTGAAAGGGCAAATTTATTGTGTAAAATAAATAAATAAATAAAAGAAAAGCCTGAAAAATACACCAAATGAACTTTCTTATTTGTTTATTTTATGGAAAATCCCAAATACATTAAATGGCAGCTGAACTGGAAGGAATACTGTTTCAGCTAGACTAGTTAGCTCAACTCACAAAGTAGAACTTAAATCATATAGTGTCAAATACATCCCCTTATTTGAAAAAGAATGATAAATAATTATCTTAGTATTATCCAAAATATATGTATTTTCTTTGCTCTAGGATATCTGTCATAAAACCAGATAGGGCTTTTCAGTAAGGATTTTGGTGCCTTGAGAAATTAAATTCTTTTCAGATCCATTGAGAGAAACTTAAAATCTTCTTGACTGGTGTATGTATTAGTATCTATAATGTTTTAACTGTTTTATATGATCACTAAATATGATAATATGATCCTTTCATTTTGTTTCCACTTCCAGGCCATGGTTTGAAATACCTAGATAAGTTTTTTCTGGTGACTTAAATGCAAAATCTTTCAATAACATTTCTCAGTTTCACACTGAGTACTCCTACAATTTTCTTGGGCATGTTTCAAGGAATTATTATAGAAATAGAATAAAATAAAAATATCCGGTCTCCAAAGCTGTTTTATATGTTCGCTAAATATGATAATATAATTCCTTCATTTTGTTTTTATTTCCAACAAAGATTTTGAAATATCTAGACAGTTTCTCTGGTGACCAAAACCAACAATCCACCATTTTATATATAATATAAATGTCACTGTGAAGACTGAGATGTGAAATTTTCTTGAGAACTTTTCAGTGAATAAATAAATAAATAAATAGATAGATAAATAAATAAATAAATACATACATACATACATACATACATACATACATACATACATACATACATACATAATTATCAGTCCTTCACAATGAGACAATATCTAAGGACATTTGTTTTATTCCCCACCACATGCATCCACAGTGGGATTTTATGTTACAACATTGCCCCCTAGTGTCAAAAATGATGAGGGGAAGCGTATTCCTAATTCTCCAAGGATTTTTTTTATTTATTTATTTATTTTTGGTGAAGGTATTTCCTCAATATGAGAATGGCAGTGTTGGAAGAAAAGTCTTTATCCTGGTTCATCCAAGCTGGGAATAAACATGGCAATTGTTTTGGGAAGAAGGTTGTAGTTTATTGGAGAGGAGAGCCAGACAGGAAGATGGTTCTGGCAGCAAAGAGGAGAGAAAAAGGGCTGAACACATGTAGGGAGTAGGCTTTTATACCCTCTGAAGGCTCTTGTTTGGAGTTGTTCCTTTGCCATGAACTTTGACCTGAGTCTGAGTGCACCTTTCTGGTATTCTGATGGTGATGGGTTAATCCTATTATGTCCAAAGGTCATATCCTGCTTCCCTGGGGCTGGGGCTGATGACTCTTAGAGTTTGGATGGGGTATGCAGATTTTAGGTCTTTGTCTTCTTAATCTCCTAGCTCCCTGGATTTACATCTGCATTTGTACAGAGCTGGTTTTGGTTTCGGGGAGGCAGAATGGGGCTATTAAGAAAAATTGAGCATGCTTTTCTGTCTCTTTAAGATTCTTTGAGAAAATATATTTTTCTGCCCGTTTAATATTTCCTTCTCTGGAGGGCTGACTTCCCACAGCAGTTTGGATATTTAGAAGATTTACTCTGAAGTTTCATATCCAGGCTTCTGACATGATACTAAAGGACAATATTCCATTCCATGTTTTTTTCAGAACATAAATCACCTTGTAAACAGAGACGATGAAACTGGGATTTTCAAGCCATTTTCATCATCTTATATTTTCATACAGCAAACTCTCTGATACCCAGAATAAAACATCCTGAAGTTCTCTCTAGACAGAGATCAATCCTCATTGACTAATCCAGTCAAGTTGAAGAGTGCTCTGAAGAAAGGAAGGTTCTTGTTTGGCTTCAGATTCACTTCCTTTCACTGTGGCTCTCGCACAGTAATAGATTGCCATGTCTTCAGCTTTGAGACTGTTCATTTGCAGATACAGCTGGCTTTTGGCATCATCCCTAAAGATGGTGAAGCGTCCCTTCACTTTGTCTGAGTAGTAAGTGCTAGATGTACCCATGCTTGCAACCCATTCCAGTCCTTTTCCAGGAGCCTGTCTCACCCAGCTCATCCAGTAGCTGCTGAAATCAAATCCAGAAGCTTGGCAGGAGAGACGGAGGGACCCTCCAGGTCTTCGCACATCTCCTCCAGACTCCACCAACTGCACTTGAGACTGGACTCCTAAAAGGAATATTTTTTAATGAGATCTCCTGCATCTAAGAGCAGAATTTGGAAATAAAATATATAGTGGAAATCATTACCTTTGAGGACTACTAGTAAGGACACAAGGTTTAGTAACATTTTTGATTGCTCTAATGAATGGAGGGAAGCGATAGGAGAGGATTCAGGAAATATTACAAGGTTTATGATTCTGGGTGTTGTCTGAAAAGGGAAACCATGGGGCTCCTTTAAAGGGGAAATTGTGCCTCAATTTACATATCTGTTGGGATAAAAGAGCCCCTCAGCTCATTGACAAGCACACTTCTGTAAACATCACTTCCATGTGCATTTTGTAATTAAAATTCCAGTCCTAAGAAAAGGGTTGGGACCATATTTTTTATGAGATAATAGGAATGGTGCACATTAACTAACAGAAAAGAGTGAAAAATTTCAGCCCTTCTCAAAATGATTGAAGGTAATAGAGATGAAACTAATTTATTTATTAGAGAACATATAAAAAGGCTAGCACATCAGACTTAGAATCTTTACTACAAGATAGCCTCCTTAACCTTTTTTTTTTGTTTTATGGAAAATAAATGGCAGCTAAACGTCAAGGAACATTGGGTCACTAGAATAGTTGGACCACTCAACTCACAAAATCAAATTTGAGTCACATTGTGACCAAATACACCCTCTTATTTGAAACAGAATGATAAATAATTCTCTTCGTATTATTCAAAATGTTTTGTTTGCTCTATGTTATCTGTCATAAAGCCAGATAAGGCTTCCAGGGAAGGATTTTGGTGCCTTGAGAAATTAAATTCTTTTGAGATCCATTAAAGGAAACTTTAAAATCTTCTGGGTTGGTGTATGTATTTGCCTCCATAATGTTTTAACTGTTTAAATGTTCAATGAATATGATAATATAATCCCTTCATTTTGTTTTCATTTTCAGCAAAGGTTTGAAATGTTTAGACAGTTTCTCTGGTGACAAAACCGACAATAAATTATTTGACGAACATTTTGTGTTTTTCAATTAAAATTCCAGCCCTATAAAAAGACTTTGGACCCATTGTGTTTCCTACTACCACAGCCACACCAAGCCAATGGGCCACACCCACCCAGCACCCGACGATGCATAAGTGGATTTTGGGTTGCAGTTTGGGCACTCAGTCTCTAAAAGGTTCGCCATCACTGGTATAAGGTTTGCTGCTTGAGCAGGGGGATGGACTAGACACTTCCAAAATAAGAAAATATAC
>NW_015391121.1:27572-28834 GCF_001527695.2 Protobothrops mucrosquamatus
CTCTTATTTGTTTATTTTATGGAAAAATCCCAAATAAATTAAATGGCAGCTGAACTGCAAGGAATACTGTTTCAGCTAGATTAATTAGCTCAACTCACAAAGTAGAATTTAAATCATATTGTGACCAAATACAACCCCTTATTTGAAAAAAAAAAAAGATAAATAATTATCTTTGTATTATCGAAAATATATGTATTTTCTTTGCTCTAGCTTATCTGTCATAAAACCAAATAGGGCTTTTCAGTAAGGATTTTGGTGTCTTGAGCAATTAAATTCTTTTCAGATCCATTGAGAGAAACTTTAAAATCTTCTGGATTGGTGTATGTATTCACCTACATAATGTTTTAACTGTTTAAATGTGCAGTGAATATGATAATATGATCCTTTCACTTTGTTTCCACTTCCAGGCCAAGGTTTGAAATACCTAGATAAGTTTTTTCTGGTGACTTAAATGCAAAATCTTTTAATAAAATTTCTCAGTTTCATATTGAGTACTCCTACAATTTTCTTCAGCATGTTTCAAGGAATTATTACAGAAATAAAATAAAATAAAAATATCCGGTCCCCAAAACAGTTTTACATGTTCACTGAATATGATAATATAATCCCTTCATTTTGTTTTTATTTCCAACAAAGATTTGAAATACCTAGACAGTTTCTCTGGTGACCAAAACCAACAATCCACCATTTTATATATATATCAGTTTCACTGTGAAGACTGTAGCCCACTGAGATGTGAAATTTTCTTGAGAACCTTTCAGTGAATTAATACAAAAATAAATTTAAAAAAAAAAATAATTATCAGTCCTCCAGAATGAGACAATATCTAATGACATTTGTTTTATGAATTGTGGGAAGATTTTCCGTGATTTGGGTCTCCAGCTGGGAAGCAGACCTTCGGCTTAGGCGGAAGAAATGACACAGAATGAAGCAAGCTGCCAGAAAGTAGGTTTATTTACAGAAACCAGATGGGGTAATGGTACAGGGATGGTTTCTGGACTAGCTAGTAGTTTCCCAAGGTGAGGGGTCCTGTTCTTATACCCCTCAAGTTATTGAGATTATGATTTGGCTTTTGAAAACAAAATTGTTCATTTAATTCCATCTAGTTTGTGTCTGTTTGGACCGGTAGCTATTAATATTGTCCTTGGGAAGTATTTCTTTGTTCATGCAAATGTGTTTCTCTGTATGGTTTATGTCTGTCTTGTTAGTGTTACAAAAGTTCTACCTAGTGAGGTTAATGGGTTTAATTGTTTTCTAAGACG
>NW_015391122.1:0-6477 GCF_001527695.2 Protobothrops mucrosquamatus
GTGCGTCAACCGGAATTGTTTATTTGTTTGGTTTTTACTTTACAGGTATATATGGGGTTTCTTTAAGAATAGATTTCCTGCATTCATTGCTGAAACATCACAGTTTAACAATTGCCTAGACCTCCTTTAATTTTGCAGCAGTGTTTTTGCCAAATTTATTTTAGTCGTGCCAAAAAGTGCATTAATTCCTTGTTACAAAACTCTGTTTGGTTACAAAATACGGATGAGTTCATACGGTGGATTACTGTTCAAACCCCACGTCTGCGCCCTTTGGGTGCAAGGAACTATTCATAAGCTTAAAATGGTACATTGAATGCCAGTATGTGTTATTTTTTTTGTTTTAAATCCGACAAGGGTGATATAAATCATTTTAAAAGTATTCCTACTTGCCACTCTGAGATTATTATTATTTTTTTTAAAAAAAGGCTTTAAATACAAAGTATTGTGATGTTGAAATTGCTTTCTACATCACTTCCAACCTGAAATGAAGATGAATTAATAAGTCCACTTTGCTAGAAATGATCAGGAATGTCATCAAATTTGGTCAGTATGAGAATTAGCCTAGTGACGTTACCTAACCGTACGGGTGAAATTAAGACAGTCGGCAGAAATAATGAAATTGGTTCAAAGCAATCTATCTGAGCCAGATGTTTTGAGACTGCAATTCTTAAACTTACCATCTGATTTCCCCCTTTTGGGGAATCCCTGCCCAACCACATCTGTCACATCGGGAGAAGGACTGTGTACTTTATTTTTATATATATATTGAAGGAGATGTATAAGTTTTGTTCCAGGCTGTAGATTTTCACTTTAACATTCATTCGTTCAAGAGTTTACCTAGCTATTTGCCAGTATCTCGCGTTCCACAATGGATAATGCTTTTTTGGGGGGGGGAAAAATTAAACAGTATTTACTGAGCTGCATTTTCTGTGATTAATTACACTGTACTTGTGCTGGCTTGGATTCCGGCATGTTTCTCCGGAGGATACAAGAGAGGTTTTAGGTAAAAAGAGGGATCTTTCTGATCCCTTAAGATCTCTTATCCTTCCTGAGCAACTTCACAAAGAGAATTTGCCATTGACGGGAAAATCTTTTCTCGTTTGCTTCTGCTGTCAACAGGGGAACGCTGCCGAATCCAAAGCTGAACGCGGCTCGTTGCTTTCATTCTCCCCACTTTTGAATGGGTTGCCTTTGCCACATTTGTGTCACTCTTTTACTTGAATGTTTTATTTCGTAATAAAGAGACGTTTAAGCTTCGTTTTGGTCTTCGTGAAGGGACAGTTTTGGTAACCCTGAAATCATTACATTGGAAATGAATTGGACGGAATTGAGTTGGACGCAGGGTTCGAGGCAGTACCTTTGCCTGGAAGAGGCTTGTGTCAAAAAAAATATATATGAAATAATTTATTTTAAAATAAGACAAACATTTAGAGCAGCGGTTCTCAAGCTATGGGTCGCGACCCCATTTGGGGTCGATCGACCATTTCACGGGGGTCGCCAAGCAAGGCTGTCCGCCATTTTTTTTTCCCTTTTCCGGCGGGTGCCTTACCTCCCTTGAGCTGGGCCAGCTGGTGGTCAGCCTGCTCCGTCTCTGCCGCTTGCCAGCTACGCCTCGGCCGGCGCAGGGGGTGGAACCACGCATGCGCGGCGCTCCCGGGCAGGGAAAGTCCTCGACTTACGACCAGTTGGGTAGTCCTCGACTTACGACCGGTTTAGTCCTCGACTTACGATCGGTTTAGTCCTTGACTTACGACCAGTTGGGGGGTCGCGGCATTAAAAAGGTTGAGAACCACTGATTTAGAGTTTGCTTTCAGGATGGATATGCAGAAGCTATTTTGAGACTCCAAAGCATTGCTTCCCACTTCTGTACCTGTGCAATTCATAGTAGTTGCAATCGCTGCATCTCACAGTCTTAGAGGATCTTGGTTCAGTCAGAAACAAAGTTTTTTTTAGGAAATAGAAGGTTGCCATTTGTATAATGAAGGCATTTTTAAAAACTCTCTTTTAAAGATGACACATTATGGTAACCCTAATTATAAATAGGATTGTTGCTGAATATCGAGAGATCTCTAAGGGAACCGACTGAAAAATAGGGAAGAGATACTCCGCTAATTGAGAATATACAATTGGTAGTAGGATGTCCAATCTATACTTTATTAAAATGGGAAGTGAGTACAGGTAGTCCTCGACATAACAGTTCATTTAGTAACCATTCAGAGTTACAACGGCACTGTAAAAAGTGACTTACGACTGCTTTTAAAACTTAATGACTGTTGCAGCATCTCCATGGTCACATGATCCACATTCAGATGCTTGGCAACTGGCATGTACTTATGACGGTTGCAATGTCCTGGGGTCATGTGATCCCCTGACAAGCAAAATCAATGGGGAAGCCAGATTCACTTAACAACCATGTTACTAATTTAACAACTGAAGCAATTAGCTTAACTGTAGCAAGAAAGGTCGTCAAATGGGGGAAAACTCACTTTACAACCATCTCACTTAACGATGGAAATTTTGGGCTCAGTTTCGATCGTAAGTCAAGAACTACCTGTAACAGTTCCCCAAATCTTCATTTGTCCCTTAAGCTTTAAGAAAATCGTTTTAAATTTTGTTTTGGGGTTGCATCGCAACCTGTCCGTGGTAGATTGTGACTTCTACATTAAATAGGGATGCTAAGAAGACGCAAAGGGCGCAGGATAACATTGAATGAGAAAAACAAAGTGATGTTCTTTTGTCTCCACGTTGTGAGATAAAATTGGATCTCATACAAGCTATAAACAATATCCACTCTGCCCTTTGAACTAATCTAGTGCAGCAGATGTAGTCAAGAATGGAGAAATCTACAAAATTCCGTTGGCAGGTGCCAAGATACACGTCTCTTTGACATGGCCATGCTAACTAAGCTATCATTTTTCTGGATACTATATATACTATACCATATTTGGTGGGGAATATAAGGCCTAATCAAATAAACCGGGGAAAAACAACTACCATTGCAGAAATTCTGGTGCAATGTCATACACACACACACAAAATCCATCCATCTACATTCTGTCTCTCTGTCTTTGCCTGCCTGCCTGCCTGTCTGTCTATTTCTACATACATACATACATACATCTATCTCTCTGTGTCTATGTCTCTGTGTCTGTCTATATCTATCCATCACCCTATCTATATCTAACTCTCCATCTATCTATCTAATCCAGCGGTTCTCAACCTATGGGTCGCAACCCCATTTGGGGTCGATCGACCATTTCATGGGGGTCGCCAAGCAAGGCTGTCCGCCATTTTTTTCCCCCTTTTCCGGCGGGTGCCTTACCTCCCTTGGGCTGGGCCAGCTGGTGGTCGGCCTGCTCCATCTCTGCCGCTTGCCAGCTACGCCTCGGCCGGCGCAGGGGGCGGAACCAAGCATGCGCGGCGCTCCCGGGCAGGGAAAGTCCTCGACTTACGACCGGTTGGGTAGTCCTCGACTTACGACCAGTTTGTCCTCGACTTACGACCGGTTTAGTCCTCGACTTACGACCGGTTTAGTCCTCGACTTACGACCGGTTGGGGGTCGTGGCATTAAAAAGGTTGAGAACCACTGATCTAATCTGTCCTATATCTATCTATCTATCTATCTATCTGTCTCTTGTCTTTATCTGTATCTATCTCTGTCTGTCGTACTACATGCTTGCCATGTGAAGAGATATTACAAATGAATTGCTGCGAAAGACCGCCCGTAAATGGACGATTTGCTAAAGGGAACAACAACACAGCAACAATAAATCGGCCGTAGCTTTTCCATACAGTATACATTTAGTAAAACGGCTCTGGTGAAAAGTGCCGTGGTTTTGATCCCTGACAACTGCTCATATTGGTCTCCCAGTTCCTCTGTTTTAACAAACATCTAAAGTATTTGGGATGACATGGTTATTATGTGTCACAAAAGGACCTGTATGGATTTTGGTGTTGAACAAAAGTCCCATTATACGCCTCGTTCAGTGTAGCCAGACAGTGGCCAGGCCAGGTGTTTTCACCGTCGCACACAAAGATTTGCCTGTGCTCAGTTCTTTAGTAACTAAAACGTCGTGGAAAGCCCGCCGTAAGGGTGGAGAATGGCAATATGCATTTCCCAGGAAAGCTTTCTGAGAACCGTAGTAAGCTTTCAAGGAATTAGTGAGGAGATTCCCTTCCGTTCATCGTTTCAAAGAGCTGAAAGAACAGCTTCAAAACAAACAATGGAAAACGGGATGAAATGCAAGTTTGCGGCGTTAGAAAAATGACACTCTCTTGCCCGTAACGTTGATTTAAGAGGCAGCCAAAGGTTTCAACGCTTGTGTACTCTTGACACTCCTGTGGGGAGTATGCATTGTGTATATAATGCATACATATATTGTATGCATTGAGACTGAAGGCAGTCGGTCCTTAATTTACAACCATTGTTTAGTGCAGCGGTTCTCAACCTATGGGTCGCGACCCCATTTGGGGTCGATCGACCATTTCATGGGGGTCGCCAAGCAAGGCTGTCCGCCATTTTTTTTCCCCTTTTCCGGCGGGTGCCTTACCTCCCTTGAGCTGGGCCAGCTGGTGGTCAGCCTGCTCCGTCTCTGCCGCTTGCCAGTTACTCCTCGGCCGGCGCAGGGGGCGGAACCACACATACGCGGCGCTCCCGGGCAGGGAAAGTCCTCGATGTACGACCGGTTGGGTAGTCCTCGATTTATGACTGGTTTAGTCCTCGACTTACGACCGGTTGGGGGTCACGGCATTAAAAAGGTTGAGAACCACTGGTTTAGTGACTGTTACAATGGCACTTTTTTTTAAAAAAAATGACCATTTTTCAGCATTAACCACCATTGCAGCATCCCTGGGGTCACGTGATCCAAATTCAGAGGATTGGCAACTGGCTCGTCTTTACGACGGTCGCAGTCTTCCGGGGTCGTGTGATCCCCTTTTGTGACTTTCTGAGAAGCAAAGTCAATGGGGGAAGCCAAATTCACTTCGCAATCGTGCTACTAACTTAACATCTGCAGTGATCCACTTAACGACGGTGGCAAGACAGGTCGTAAAACAGGGGCAAAACTCACTTCACAGCTCTCTTGCAGATATTTTGGTTGTTACGTTGAGGATTACCCGTCCTTTGATTTCCTCGACGTGTTTATTTCTCTTTATTAATTTTTTGGTTCAATTTTTATGCCGCCCATTTCCCCTATAAGGTGACTGGACAGCTGACAAGTTATTTAAGATCTACGCTGGGAAGGAATAACAGCCTTCTTTATGCCCTATAAATAGTCCTCAATTTACAACAGTTTGTTTAGTGACCGTTCAAAGTCACAACAGCACTGAAAAAGGTGACTTACGAACATATTTCATACTTACGACCGTTGCAGCATCCCCATGATCATGTGGTTAAAATTCAGACATGTGGTAACTGGGCTCATATTTATGACGGTTGCAGCGTCCCGGGGTCACGTGATCCCCTTTGGCGACCTTCTGTCATGCAGTGGGAAAGCCAGATTCACTTAGCAACCGTGTTATTAACAATTGCAGCGATTCACTTAAAAACCGGCAAGAAAGGTGGTAAAATGGGACAAAAACTCACTTAACCAACATCTCGTTTGGCAACAGAAATTTTGGGTTCCATTGTGGTCGTACGTCGAGGACTACCTGTCTGGCAAACCGAGTGAGTTCTGCTTTTCTGCTGTTGGGGTCTATCCCATAGGGCAGGATCATGTTGTAATGCTGTTTTTAAGATCTGAACCAGTGTTTCTCAAACTATGGGAACTTGTAAGATAGGTAGACTTCACCTCCCAGAATTCCCCAGCCAGCATGAGGAATTCTGGGAATTGTAGTCCACCCATTTTAAGTTGCCAGAGCTGAGGAACAATGATCTGGATCACTGGCCTAATATTCCATCTCACTCCCAATGTTGTTTAATATGAGGGGTCTTTGGTGCTCTCTGAGCTTGCTTGTTTTCTTGCAGACGTTTCATTACCCAACTTGGTAACGTCATCAGTGCTAGTCAGGAACGGGGTTCTCAAAGGCCTCAAGCCCCACTTCTTTACTAGCACTGATAATGTTACCTAGTTTGGATAAAAAAATGTCTGCAAGAAAACAATCAAGTTCAGAGAGCACCAAAGACCCCTCATTTCAACTCTGAGCTACCAATGTTCTCATTTGCCGTTTAATATCTCTGTGAAACAACTGGAGGAGAACTTCGTAACGAGATACCACAGGCAAACTAATAACACTCATACTCTTTGCCATGTTATTTCGAAAAAAACAAGTGCTTCTCTTGACCATTCTCTAGATTCAATAATAGATGGATGAGAGTGAATGATAATGATGATGATGATGATAATAAGAAGAAGGAGAAGGAGAAGGGGAAGAGGAAGAAGAAGAAGAAGAAGAAGAAGAAGAAGAAGAAGAAGAAGAAGAAGAAGAAGAAGAAGAAGAAGAAGAAGAAGAAGAAGAAGAAGAAGAAGAAGAAGAAGA
>NW_015391122.1:12606-20823 GCF_001527695.2 Protobothrops mucrosquamatus
GATCACATGATCGTAGGAATGCTACGAAGGTCGTAACTGTGAAAAACGCTCACAAGTCTCTTTTTTTCAGTGCCACTGTAACTTTGAATGGTCACTAAATGAACTGTTGTAAATCGAGGACTACCTGTATTATGGTGATTTTCTTATGGTTTTATCTTAATTTAATATGTTATCTCCTATATTGTATTGTCCACATATCGTGTGTGTGTGTGTGTGTGTGTGTGTGTGTGTGTAGGCTAAGTAAATAAAAAAAATACCTTCTGTTATTTATTTTTTTTTAATCCAGACTATCGTTGCCACGGGCATTTCCTACGGAGTGGACCTTGAGAAGAAATACAATGCGGGGATTGTGAAAACTATTCCTAGAGGGTGAGTGCAGATAATAAAAATAAAAATAAAAATAATAAATAAATAATATGTACAGGTAGTCCTCGACTTTCGACCATAATTGATCCCAAAATTAATGGTGCAAAGTGAGACAGTTCTTAAGTGAGTTTTGGCCCATTTTACGACCTTTCTTACTACAATTGTTAAGCGAATTAACAAATTAGTAACACGGTTAAGTGAATCTGGCTTCCCCCATTGGCTTTCCTTGTCAGAAGGTCGCAAAAGGGGATCACGTGACCCCCCAGGATGCTGCAACCGTCACAAGTACATGTCAGTTGCCAAGCCTCTGAATTTTGATCACATGATCATGAGGATGCTGCAACGGTTGTAAATGTGGAAAAATGGTCATGAGTCACATTGTAACTTCGAACTGTCACTAAGCAAACTTTGTAAGTCAAGGATTATCTATCTATACCAGGGGTGGGGAACCTTGGCTCTTTTATGACCCGTGGACTTCAACTCCCAGAATTCCTGAGCCAGCATGGCTCAGCTTGGAAACCTCTCTCTTTCCCCTCAGCGTGGCTGGCTCAAGGAATTCTGGGAGTTGAAGTCCACCAGTCATAAAAGAGCCAGGGTTGCCTACCTCTGGCCTAGGCCGCTTTCTGACTCGTGAACTTCAACTCCCAGAATTCCTGAGCCAGCATGGCTCAGCTTGGAAACCTCTCTCTTTCCCCTCAGCGTGGCTGGCTCAGGAATTCTGGGAGTTGAAGTCCACCGGTCATAAAAGAGCCAAGGTTGCCTACCCATGATCTATACAATTATCCATATGCATTTCTCTCCTGCTCCTTTTCCTCTTCAGATTTTTGCCTCCTCAACCTCCAGCGGTGGAGAAGTTTGGAGAGATGTTGGCCTCGTCATTTTCCATTGCGATTGTCGCTTACGCTATCGCCGTCTCGGTGGGGAAAGTATACGCCACCAAGTATGATTATTCCATTGATGGAAATCAGGTATGGAGAACGGGGCCGGATTCCCGAAGAACAGGGAAATGCCATCTAACCTGAGTTTTCTTTAAGGCACTAAATAAAGGAACCTGCATATCTAGCTGGGTTTTTTTGGTTAGAATATTAAAATTTATAGCTGAAGTTGGCAGCTGGTAGAGAACGGGAGATTAACACAACCACCACATGAATAGAGGTGGGCAGACATGCACATGGGTAACCTAAAGTAAAAATGAAGTAAAAATGAAGTGAAGTGAAGCAGCCAGGCAAATGAATAAAATAAAATAAAGTGAAGTGAAATGAAGTAAAAATGAAGTGAAATGAAGCAGCCATGCAAATGAATAAAATAAAATAAAAATAAAGTGAAGCAGCCATGCAAATGAATAAAATAAAGCAAAGTGAAGTGAAGCAGCCATGCAAATGAATAAAATAAAGTAAAAATAAAGTGAAGCACATGCAAATGAATAAAATGAAGTAAAAATAAAGTGAAGCACATGCAAATAAATAAAATGAAGTAAAAATAAAATGAAGTAAAGCAGCCATGTAAATGAATAAAATAAAGTGAAGTGAAATTAAGTGAAGTGAAGTGAAATGAAGCAGCCATGCAAATGAATAAAATAAAGTATAAATAAAGGGAAGGGAAGTGAAGCGGTGATGCAAATGAATAAAATAAAGCAAAAGTGAAGTGAAGCAGCCATGCAAATGAATAAAATAAAGTGAAGTGAAATGAAGTGAAGTGAAGTGAAGCAGCCATGCAAATGAATAAAATAAAGTAAAAATAAAGTGAAGTGAAGTAAAGCAGCCATGCAAATGAATAAAATAAATTAAAAATGAAGGTAAGTGAAGTGAAGCGGTGATGCAAATGAATAAAATAAAGCAAAAGTGAAGTGAAGCAGCCATGCAAATGAATAAAATAAAGTGAAGTGAAATGAAGTGAAGTGAAGTGAAGCAGCCATTCAAATGAATAAAATAAAGTAAAAATAAAGTGAAGTGAAGTAAAGCAGCCATGCAAATGAATAAAATAAATTAAAAATGAAGGTAAGTGAAGTGAAGCGGTGATGCAAATGAATAAAATAAAGCAAAAATGAAGTGAAGTGAAGCAGCCATGTAAATGAGTAAAATGAAGTGAAGTGAAGTGAAATGAAGCAGCCATGCAAATGAATAAAATAAAGCAAAAATGAAGTGAAGTGAAGTGAAGCAGCCATGTAAATGAATAAAATGAAGTGAAGTGAAGTGAAATGAAGCAGCCATGCAAATGAACCAAATAAAGTAAAAATACAGCGAAGTGAAGTGAAGTGAATTCAATGTTCCAGTCCAAAATTCCCAAGCCCATTTGAGGAACTTCCGAGAGGTCTGGACTTCAACTCCCAGAATTCCCCACCCATCTTAAAGGGGCCAGGGTTGACAAGCAGGATGGCGAACCCCAGGGCTGAGTAAATCTGAGCTGTTCCAGAAGACCTCAGTCTTGTAATTCCCAACATCATTTAGCAATCCTTCGAAGTCACAGTGACATTGAAAAAAAGTGACTTATCACTGGTCCTCTCACTTACGACCGTCGCAGCCCCTGATCAAAATTTAGCTCCATGGCAACAGGCATGTATTTACGAGGGTTGCAGCGTCCCAGGGTCACGTGATCGCCGTTTGCCACCTTCCCAGCCAGCTTCTGACAAGTGGGGGAAGCCAGATTCACTTAATGACCTTGTGATTCACTTAACGACGGTGGCAATTCACTTAACGATGGTGGCGATTCACTTAACGACAGTGATGATTCACTTAATGGCAGCAATTCACTTTGGGTCATAAAAGTTTGTAAAAATGGGGAAGGCTCACTTAACCACTGCCTTGCTTAACGACAGAAATTCTGGTCTTCTTTTGTGGTCGTAAGTCGAGGGCCACCTGTAGTTTCTCTGAGCCTGTTCTAATAAAATATTTCCACGTATAATGAAGGACTTTTGTGTTTTACGCACGGTTTGTTTATTCCCGTTTTCTAACCTTCTAGGAATTTATCGCCTTTGGAATCAGCAATATCTTTTCAGGAGCCTTTTCTTGCTTTGCTGCAACCACCGCGCTCTCTCGCACTGCGGTCCAAGAAAGCACAGGTGGAAAAACTCAGGTATTTACCTGGCCCAGAAGGAAGGGACGTCTACGGCCTGCCCATCATTCTTGGAACTGATTTGCTGGAGCAGATTTTGAACAAGTCATCTAATGGTTGATCCTAGTTGCGTAGGATTTTAGCCTAAGACAGGGGCGGGGAACCCTGGCTCTTTTATGACTCGTGGACTTCAACTGGCTGGCTCGGGAATTCTGGGAGTTGAAGTCCACGAGTCATAAAAGAACCCAGGTTCCCCACCCCTGCCCTATATCAGGGGTCCTCAACCTTGGCAACTTTAAGACTCGTGGACTTCAACTCCCAGAATTCCTGAGCCAGTATGGCTCAGCTTGGAAACCTCTCCCTTTCCCTTCAGCGTGGCTGGCTCAGGAATTCTGGGCGTTGAAGTCCATGAGTCATAAAAGAGCCAAGGTTACCTACCCCTAGGTTAAGGTTAGGATTAGGGTTAGGGTTGGGGTTGGGATTAGGATTAGGATTGGGGTTGGGGTTGGAGTTGGGGTTGGGGTTGGGGTTAGGATTAGGATTAGGCTTTGGATTAGGGTTAGGATTAGGATTAGGATTAGGATTAGGATTAGGCTTTGGGTTAGGGTTAGGGTTGGGGTTGGGGTTGGGGTTAGGATTAGCATTAGATTTTGGATTAGGGTTAGGGTTAGGGTTAGGGTTAGGGTTAGGGTCAGAGTTGACTTTCTTATCTTGTCAGCTTTGCTTGTTCCTGTAGACCAGACATGTCAAACCCGCGACGTTACGTGACGTTGCGCAACGTATCAGAGCTTTTTTGTCATTGCTGGCAATGGGGTGGGCATGGTTTCCCAATGACGCATCCGGCACATGGGCCGGCAGTTTGATACCCCTGCTGTAGACCCACACATTTTTCTCCTAGATCTGTCTGTCTCTCCCAACATTTTAATTCCTGTTGCATATTAAACATGCATGTGTAGATCTGACATCCTTATTGGTATACGACTATGAAGCTTAGTTTTAAAAATATCAAGTTTTCAAATAGGGTTTTGAAATCACATTTCCTTGTAAAAAAATCTCTGATTCTGTCAGAATATTATTTTGACAACTCAAACTCTCTACTGAAAATAGCTCACTAAGTGTGTAAACTAGCCCCTTTGCATAAATATTTCTGAAAACAAATTTATTTTCTTGATGATTCCCAATATTTTATTTTCAGGTGGCCGGTATAATATCAGCACTTATTGTATTAATTGCTATTGTAGCTTTGGGGAAGCTGCTGGAACCGCTGCAAAAGGTATTTTATTCTGATATATTTTACCATTTGTTTAATATTTTGTGCTACTGTTTGTTTAATATTAGGTCAGCTACTGTTATGGGGATAAAATAAATAAAATAAAATAAAAATAAAATAAAAGGTGATCCTTAAATTTACAACCATTCATTTAAAAATGGTTCAAAGTTACAACAGCCTCAGAAAACACGGCTTACAATTTACAACAGGTGCACCGCCCTTACTATCACATGACTGCAATTCAGGCACTGGATAACTGACTCCCACCTACAACACTTGCAACAACTAAGATGATGAAAGGCCTGGAGACAAAAACTTATGAACAACGGTTGCAGGATTTGGGTTTGGCTAGTCTAGAGAAAAGAAGGAGTAGAGGGGACATGGTAGTAGTATTCCAGTATTTGAGAGGCTGCCACAAAGAAGAGGGGGGTCAACTTATTTTCCAAAGCACCAGAAGGCAAGACAAGAAGCAATGGATGGAAACTAATCAAGGAGAGAAGCAACCTGGAATTAAGGAGAAAGTTCCTAACAGTGAGGATGATTAACCAGTGGAACGACTTGCCACCAGAAGTTNTCTGAAATGGTAGAGGGTCTCCTGCTTGAGCAGGGGCCTGGACTAGAAGACCTCCAAGGTCCCTTCCAGCTTCTATTCGGATTGATTTTGCAGTTACATGATCGCAATTTATGATCTTCCCAGCTAGGAAGTCATTTGAGGAATCTGGATTTGCTGAACAACTTCATGATTCGCTTTAATGACTCTGGTAGAAATGGTGGTAAAATTGGGTCTGGTGAGGTGATAACTTGCTTCATAGCAAGTGAAATTTCGGTCAGAAGTAGAGGACTTGTCTGAATTTATCTACCCAGAGGCATTCGTAGGAAATTAGATTAAATTAGATTAGATTAGATTAGATTAGATTAGGTAACCTTTATTGTCATTTTTTGTACAATGTAAAATGTACATTTTTGTAAAATGTAAAAAACATGGACATAAACAAGGGGCTACAGATGCAAGCACCATTTTGACATTTTTAACCACTCCCCCAAAACCCCCGCTTGTACAGGTAGTCCTCACTTTACGAACACCATTGAGCCCAAAATTTCTGTGTTAAGTGAGACATTTGTGAGGTGAATTTTGCCCCTTTTTATGACCTTTCTTGCCACAGTTGTTAAGTGAATCACTGCAGTGGTTAAGTTAGTAACCCGGTTGTTAAGGGTACCCCCGTGACTTTGAGGTGGAAAGTCACGAGGCATTCCAGAAATTGCTGAGTCTGGAGATAATGCTCTCTCACACTGTCCTTGACTGCTTCAGCCATATTTCACCCATATCCTGTTTTTGTTTTGCTTAGTAGCCAATTCACTATTTTATATCTCTGTGTCAATGTTCAACTGTCTGGTACTTTTCCATACCATCAGGAATGCTGAGATCACAATGTTTAACATATTACCATATATGGGATCTAGAGGGATCAGGAAATGCATACGTTGTATAACCTATATATGTGTACTCTGGACGCTCCTCGGGGTTCAGATCTTTTTGTTGGCTTTGGCCATCTGAACCTGCGCATAATAAACTTTCCTTCTCCAAAGAGCTGGCTTGTGTCCTTCAATTCCACAACAACTTTGCTTGTCAGAAGATCACAAAAAGATGATCACATGAACTTGGGACACGGCCACGGTCGTACGTATGAACCACTTGCCAAGCGTCTGAATTTTGATCACGTGACCAAGGAGATGCTGCAAGAGTTGTGTGAAATGCGGTCAAAAGTCGTTTTTTTCAGTGCCGTTGCAACTTTGAACTGTCCCTAAATGAATTGTTGTAAGTCGAGGATTACCTGTATCTTCTTTGGAGTCTCTCAAACAGTTTTTTACTTTTTTTAAAAAAAGAAAATAACAATGCTAATGTTTCTTTTTCTCTTTGTAGTCTGTTTTGGCAGCTGTGGTCATTGCGAACTTAAAAGGGATGTTCATGCAGGTTTGCGATGTCCCTCGTTTGTGGAGGCAGAGCAAAGCAGACGCAGTGAGTCCCGTTGCCGTTCTGTTCACAAAAAGCTGAGAGTTATGGGTCATGCTTGAATTAATCTCTTCTCTATTTAAGCAGCTGTCTTTCGCTTCACTTAATAATTAATCCCTCGCTGAGAATCTCATGTCACTGGGGGGAAAAAAAACTAAAAACCAAGAACTTCTTGGTTATTCCAGGGAATTTCTGACTATCAAAGATCCGTGTTGGGCAAGGAAAACCAGCCCCACAATGAAGGTCAAATTAAACTGATTTACTATTAAAGGCCTATGCAGAGGAATCTTCTCAACTAGGAGTTGAGAATTTGCTAGCAGTTAGATAGGGATCTACAGAATTCAAGGGAGGCTGGAGTTTGCTTGTTTGTGGCTATGTAGGGATGCTAAACTGATTCCTCTTTTGACTCCACCCCCAGTTTCTGCCTTTCCTTCTCCTACACTCCTATAACCCTCTCTAACTAATTTCGCTTTTCTGAAATAACCTTCCTATACAGGCTTGTTTTTTACTGAGGAAGTTTCAGTAACATATCGGTTATCATACTATCAAGAGGATGGCTGCAGAAAAATGTATTCATCCTGTCTATAGAAACCTAGCATGTTAGGAAGAAAATAAAACTGCAGACCTTTCTTCTAACAAATATTTGTTGCTGGTTATTGGAAGGTGCAAAACTAGTGTGGACCCTGTGGTGTGAACTTTCTAACCACGCCCCATTTAACCTGTGTTGGGCAGCTACTCTCCAACCGTTGTGGGGAGGTGTTAACTTCTTCACGTTCAAAAAATTAATTAACGAATTCAAGAAAGTGGGATTAAATGAGTGTGAGGCTAAGACAAAAGTTTATCAAATCGGGTCATCACATATTGTAATACTAGGAGCAATAGTACTTAGACTTAGTTACTTAACAATTGCAGTGACTCACAATTGGGGCAAGAAAGTTCACTTAGCAGCAGAAAATTCGGGCTCAACTGTGGCCGTATGTTGAGGACTACCTGTATACTGGCCCATAGTGCTTTACAATCTGAGCCCTCATTTTACCGAATTCAGAAGGACAGAAGGCTGAGTCAACCTTGAGCCAGTCAGGATCGAACTCCAAGTGGTGGGCAGAGTTTGCCTGCAATTCTGCATTCTAACCATTGCACCACCAGAAAAGAGAATGAGGAAGGGAATAAGAGAAAAGAAGGAAGGAAGGAAGGAAGGAAGGAAGGAAGGAAGGAAGGGAGGGAGGGAGAGAGGGAGGGAGGGAGGGAGGGAGGGAAGGAGGAATAGCAATAGTACTTAGACCTATATACTGCTTCACAGTTCTTTTACAGCCCTCTCTAAGCGGTTTACAGAGTCAGCCTGTCGCCCCCAACAATCTGGGTCCTCGTTTTACCGACCTCGGAAGGAGGAAAGGCTGAGTCAACCTTGAGCCCCTTGAGTCAGGATCGAACTCCAGACAGTGGGCAGAATAGCCTGCAATACTTCCTTTTAACCACTGTCCCACCAGGAAGGAGAATGAGGAAGAAAATAAGAGGGAAG
>NW_015391122.1:23220-25426 GCF_001527695.2 Protobothrops mucrosquamatus
GAGGGAGGGATAGCAATGGTACTTAGACCTATATACTGCTTCACAGTGCTTTACAAAGCCCTCTCTAAGCGGTTTACAGAGTCAGCCTGTCGCCCCCAACAATCCGGGTCCTCATTTTACCGACCTCGGATGGATGGAAGGCTGAGTCAACCTTGAGCCCTGTCAGGATCGAACTCCAGACAATGGGTACCGTTTGCCTGCAATACTGCACGGTGCCACCAGGGCTCTTCAAAGCCTATTGACGGCAATCTCTATGCGGTGATTTAACACACCCATCTCTTTCTTTTTCCAGATGATCTGGGTTTTCACGTGTGTAGCATCCATCATCCTGGGATTGGATTTGGGATTACTTGCTGGTTTGGTATTTGCCCTGCTGACGGTGGTGCTGAGAGTTCAGTTGTGAGTATAATCCCCCCAAAAGAATTTTGCGCCCAAGACTGGAAAATAAATGCAAATCCCTCCCCAGACAGAGCTTTTTCAAGCACAAAGTGCTACCAAAGCTGCCATTGCTTTTGCTTTTGCTATTTGCGGATAGCCCTTGACTTCATTTAGCAGCTGTACTGAAAAATATGACTTATAACCGGTCCTTTTGCTCCTGATGGTCGCAGCATCCCCATAGTCACAGGATCACAATTTTGGGCACTTGGCAACTGATTGCAGCATGCTGGGGTTGTGTGATCGCTATTTGTGACCTTCCCAGAGAGCTTGTGACAGGCAAAATTAATGAGAGAAGCCAGATTCGCTTAATGACAGCAAGATTCACTAAAACTGCAATAGAATAGAATAGAATAGAATAGAATAGAATAGAATAGAATAGAATAGAATAGAATAGAATAAAGAAATAAGAATAGAATAGAATAGAATAGAATAGAATAGAATAGAATAGAATAGAATAGAATAGAATAAAGAAATAAGAATAGAATAGAATAGAATAGAATAGAATAGAATAGAATAAAGAAATAAGAATAGAATAGAATAGAATAGAATAAAGAAATAAGAATAGAATAGAATAGAATAGAATAGAATAAAGAAATAAGAATAGAATAGAATAGAATAGAATAGAATAGAATAGAATAAAGAAATAAGAATAGAATAGAATAGAATAGAACGCAGAATGGAATGGAATGGAATAGAAACTGGAAGAGACCTTGGAGATCTTCTAGTCCAGCCCCCTGCTCAAGCAGGAGAACTTATATCTTGTCTAGTCTCTTCTTTAAAATCTCCAGTGATGGAGTACCCACAATTTCTGGTGGCAAGCTGTTCCACTGGTTAACTGTCGTCACTGTCAGGAAGTTTCTCCTTAATTCCAGGTTGTTTCTCTCTTTGATCAGTTTCCAACCATTGTTTCTTGTCCTTCCCTCTGGTGCTCTGGTGAACAAACTGACCCCCTCTGCCTTGTGGCAGCCCCTCAGATAATAATTCACTTATAATTCACCATGGCAAAAAAAAAAGGTTGCAAACAGGCTGGGACTCATTTAACAACCACCATTCTGCTCCCAATTGTGGTCGTAAGTTGAGGACTACATGTATTTCACAAGTTAGGCTATCAGTGATGGCTGAGCTACCCTTGCTTGCAACAAATTTTGTATATGGCTCCCAGCCATTGCTTGCACCAAATTCTGTTCTGTAGGATTGCATTGGTTTTAATTTTGAAATCTTGATCTTGACCAATATTTTGTTTTGTTTTGTCAGTCCTTCCTGGGGTAAACTTGCTAACGTTCCTGGCACGGATCTGTATAAGAACATCAAAGAATACAAAAATGTAAGACGGTCTAGCAAACTAATATTTCAAATACTTAGAGGGGGGAATAAAAGGATGTTTAAGATTTATTTCGGAGTTGATTGAAATGCGGCCTGCATGACGAAAGGATGGATAGGTCCATTTCTGGAGTCTCATAAAAGATAACAGTGGGCCGATCGAGAATTAATAACCACTTGAAGCATATCAAGCCAAATCTATCTGTTCATCAATTCACTGTTACTTCAATAGATTATGGCAGGGGTAGACAACCTTGGCTCTTTTATGACTCGTGGACTTCAACTCCCAGAATTCCTGAGCCAGCAACGCTCAGCTTGGAAACTTCTCCCTTTTCCCTCAGCGTGGCTGGCTCAGGAATTCTGGGAGTTGAAGTCCACGAGTCAGAAAAGAGCCAAGGTTCCCCATCCCTGCCCTATACCAGGGGTCTTCAAACTTGGCCCTTTTATG
>NW_015391122.1:26265-33373 GCF_001527695.2 Protobothrops mucrosquamatus
AGATAACCTTTATTGTCATTTTTTTTTTTACTGTGGGCACAACGGGACACATCAAAAATGAAATTTAGTTGCTCGCTCTCAAAGTGAAACCCATACATGACGCACACCGAAACATACCCTGTACAACATATGTATAGACCCACACCCCTACATATACATAACAAATAAATATTAAATACCGTCCATCTTGAATATATAATGGAAGGAGGAAGCTTGAGAGTTCACAAGGTTAATGCTGTATGGAATGAAAACTATGGCTGAATCTGGATGTTTTGCTACGGATAATACCCAGTATAGTGTACCCTTCGGCGTTCATCCGATGCAAAAGTGGATTTATTATCTCTGATTGCCAATGAGAGCACACTGTGGCCCCTCTAAAAGATTGTTTGAAGGGGACCCATCTATATTTGAGCAAATAGTTATTCGATCTTCATATAGCACATTGGCATATTGACAGCTGTCACTATAGTGGGGAGAGATGTATACAGGTTAGGAAGAAGACCCTTATTTGTGGGGTGTACAGAATATTATAGAAGTAATTGGGAACTGACCAAGAACAATTTATCTACATAAGAGATGGGAAAATTTGGTTCTGTCTACCTTATTGTTTAAGTCTCACACCCTCTGCTTAGGGCAGCGGTTCTCAACCTGTGGGTCGGGACCCCATTTGGGGTCGATCGACCATTTCACGGGGGTCGCCAAGCAAGGCTGTCCGCCATTTTTTTTGTCCGCCATTTTTTCCCCCTTTTCCGGCAGGTGCCTTACCTCCCTTGGGCTGGGCCAGCTGGTGGTCAGCCTGCTCCGTTTCTGCCGCTTGCCAGCTACGCCTCGGCCGGCGCAGGGGGCGGAACCATGCATGCGCGGCGCTCCTGGGCAGGGAAAGTCCTCGACTTACGACCGGTTGGGTAGTCCTCGACTTACGACCGGTTTAGTCCTCGACTTACGACTGGTTTAGTCCTCGACTTATGACCGGTTGGGGGTCGCGGCATTAAAAAGGTTGAGAACCACTGGCTTAGGGGGATAGGCAACCTTGGCTCTTTTATGACTTGTGGACTTCAACTCCCAGAATTCTTGAGCCAGCCACACTGAGGGGAAAGGGAGAGGGTTCCAAGCTGAGCCATGCTGGCTCAGGAATTCTGGGAGTTGAAGTCCACAAGTCATGAAGGGGCCATAGTTCTCCCATGCTGGCCCAGGAATTCTGGGAGTTGAAGTCCATGAGTCATATAAGAGCCAAGGTTGCCTACCCCTGGCTTAGGTTAATAATAGTAACAGTATAACAGAGTTGGAAGGGACCTTGGAGGTCTTCTAGTCCAACCCCCTGCTCGGGCAGGAGACCCCGTACCATTTCAGACAAGCCTCCAATGATGGCGCACCCACAACTTCTTAAGTCAAGCCGTTTTACTAGGGGTTTTTTCTTCTGAGCCTAAAGCAAATAGGATTTATTTATAATGAAGTCAATACTTATTTTTGCAACAGGTGGTTGAACCCGAAGGAGTGAAGATCCTCAAGTTTTCAAGTCCCATTTTTTACGCTAATATCGATGGCCTAAGAAGCAGCGTCAAATCTACTGTAAGTAGTCATGTTTTCAAATGTTTGCTACTGACGTTTATCAAAATATCAGCACAGTGTGAGGTGTGAGGTGTAGCACGGATTACGTTTGTTGAAATGATACCAATAGAAGAGAATATTGGGTGGAACTGTGGAGTTCTTGAGGCTCTCTGCGTTTGATAGTTTTCGTGCAGACGTTTCACGGCCCAACTATGAATATCATAAATCAGAATAGAGCTAGGAGGGACCTATGAGGTCTTCTAGTCCAGCCCCTTGCTGAAGCAGGAGATCCTATACCATTTCAGACAAATGACTGTCCAGTCTCTTCTTAAAAACCCCCACTGATGAAGCACCCACAATTTCTGGAGGCAAGCTGCTCCACTGGTTAATTGTCCTCCCTGTTAGGAAGTTTCTCCTTAATTCCAGGTTGCTTCTCTCCTTGATTAGTTTCCATCCATTCTTTCTTGTCTTGTCTTCTGGTGCTTTGGAGAATAATTTGACCTCCTCCTCTTTGTGGCAGCCCCTCAAATGCTGGAACATTGCTATCATGTCCCCCCTAGTCCTTCTTTTCTCTAGATTAGCCAAATCCAAATCCTGCAGCCGTTCTTCGTATGTTTTAGTCTCCAGGCCTTTAATAATCTTAGTTGCTCTGCTTTGCAAAGTCTCAACATCTTTTTTTATAAAGCGATGACCAAAACTGGATGTTGTATTCCAGATGTGGCCTTACTAAGGCTTTATAAAGTGGTACTAATACTTCACGTGATTTTGATTCTATGCCTCTTTTTATGCAACCCAGGATTGTATTAGCTTTTTTGGCTGCCGCCGCACACGGCTGGCTCATTTTTAAGTGATCGTCCACTAGGACTCCAAGGTCCCTCTCACAGTTACTGTTTTTGAGCCAGGTGTCCCCTAAATTGTACCTTTGTATCAGTGCTACAAGGGAGGGAGGTTGCAGTGTAGTGGAGGAGGAGGAGGAGGAGGAGGAGGAGGAGGAGGAGGAGGAGGAGGAGGAGGAGACAGACCTGGATATGGCTGATTACTGGCCAAGAAACTGCTGGAGAATGCATGTTTTCTGGGCTGGATGAGAGTTAACCAGTGGAACAACCTGCCTCCAGAAGCGGTGAATGCGCCAACACTGGAAGTTTTTAAGAAGAGACTGGACAGCCATTTGTCTGAAATGGTATAGGGTTTCCTGCCTGAGCAGGGGGTTGGACTAGATGACCTCCAAGGTCCCTTCCAACTTTATCATTATTATTATTAGAGTCAGCATATAAATGTATAAAAGACACCTGAGGTCCACTATTTTTTAATAGATTGCAGCCCAGGTGTTTCATTTCCTACCCTATGTAAACGTGACTAAAACAAAAATTATTAAATTTGTTCTTTGAAGGTGGGGTTTGACGCTGTCCGGGTGTACAACAAAAGGCTGAAGGCGCTGAGGAAAATACAGAAGCTAATCAAGAAAGGAAAATTAAAAGCCACAAAAGTAAAGTGCCAATCTTTGTTCTTCACTCAGTTGTTTTAAAAAGAGCTTTTATGTTGGGCAATCGATTTGAAATTATTTTTCGTTTGCTGTACAAGTGACCTGTTTTCCTTTTTCACTTTTAATTACTTGTAGGCACAAACATCTAATTAGCAAGCGAGTCTCAAAATTCTCGTCAATTCCCAAAGCTCTTAATCCACACTCTTAACTTTTCCTTTCGCACATCTGTTTAATGTTTAATTTCACGTGCCCAGGTGAAGGATTTACAAAATACAGTGTTCAAAACAACCTAAAGTTGTATTTTTACTGTACACCACCCAAACTCACTCTTGGAATGAAATGGGCGGTATCTAAATTTGATAAAGAAGTAAATAAAAAAAAACACATTCAATAAAAAAAGAAGGGGGAAAGGAAACGAAAGTCAGACAAAATAATCTAGCGTAGCAAAAATGAAGGAGTACGCGTAGTCCTCAACTTACCACGGTCCATTTAGTGACCGTTCAAAGTTTTACAATGGCACTGAAAAAAGTGACTAAGGATCACTTTTCGCACTTATGACCGTTGCAGCCTCCCCGTGGTCATGTGATCAAAATTTGGGCGCTTGGCAATTGACTCATATTTATGACGGCTGCGGTGTCCCAAGATCATGTGATCACTTGCTGACAAGAAACGTCAATGGGGAAGCCAGATTCATTTAACAACCAAGTTTCTAACTTAACAACTGCGGCAACAAGAGTCGTAAAATTGGGGCAAAACTCAGGAAGTGTCTCGCTTAGCAACGGAAACGGGCTCAATTTTAGTCGTAAGTCGAGGACTGCCAGTACACTATAGAGAGCAAAGATATTTGAGGGACACTGATTCCTTCATTAAAAAACTGGAACATTCCCTAATACAGTGGTGGCGAACCTATGGCACGGGTGCCAGAGGCGGCACTCAGAGCCCTCTCTGTGGGCACGCGTGCCGTCGCCTCAGTCCTAGGCCTTCAGCTGGGTTTTATAAAACTTTTTCGCTTTAGGCCTCCGCCTAAAAAAAAAAAAGGTTCAATCAGTCAATTTCAACTTCTTGCGGGGAAAAAAAAAGATCTTGCAAATTTGGAATTGATTGATTGAACTTTTTAAGTCCCACCCAGTCTGCCGTTACCACCGTAGCCACGCCCACCCAATGGGCCACGCCCACCCAATGGGCCATGCCCACCCAATGGGCCACACCCACCCAGCATTCGACGATGCATAAGTGGGTTTTGGGTTGCAGTTTGGGCACTCGGTCTCTAAAAGGTTCGCCATCACTGCCCTAATATATATAGCAGGCTCAAGTCACAACTGCGATACATTACAAATTCAGATTTCTTTTTGCTGACAAAGAGTTAAAGATTTAAATGTGAGACTAGTATAGCTATTTCAGACTCATTAGTCCTTATCAACTAGCCACACCCTTTATGGGATTCGAACCTGGGCAGTCTACATGCTAGGCAGTTGTATTAACCTGGAGGCCTGGTGGTTAATACAACTGCCTAGCATGTAGACTGCCCAGCTTCAAATCCCTTAAAGGGTGTGGCTAGCTGATGAGGACTAATGAGTCCGAAATAGCTATACTAGTCTCCCACTTAAATCTTTAACTCTTTCTTGCATCTCCGAATCATACATCTTTGGAAGAAAATTGAGAGGTTAAATTATGGAAGCAAGGAGATACAAAATTCTTGGAAAGAATTTGAAGAGAAAAATGCATCAGAGCCAGAACATCCAGGTTAGGCAAGAAGGTTGACTACAGAGAAGAAAATTCAAGATAAGACAATAATCAGTAGAAAATTAACTTGGGACCAAAGGAAAAAACCTGGACTGTAACTTGAAAGTTTGTGTGGGTGATAATGTCCCACACTATTGTGGGCGGAAGAGTTGTTGAGTTAAGAATTTTCAGCTGGAAGAAGAAGGACACTGATCAGATGACCTCTTTCGACAATTAAATCTGGGTGCAGAGAAATTAGTAGAACTCAGAGATTTGCAAAAAAAAAAAAAAAAGACTTATTTTCTTGTGCAGGGGGCATAATGAACTTTGAAATAAATGGCAACCCATTGCTTTCCTGAGAAGGCCATGTTTTACTTTAAATTATGCATATCTCCATAAATTTCTACGGGTGCAGAACTTGATTTTCTGTTTTTCCAAAACAAAGCTATTTCCTTTTTATTTAAAGGGGCAGGATCTGTGTTTGCAGTAGGGCCAGAGGCAAAGATAAGAGTCCAGGATATGTTCTGTGTCGTTTATTTATGCAGGCATTTGTATGTTCCTAAACACAGAACATTTATTTATTCATTTGCATCCCGCCTTTATTATTTTTACAAATCACTCGACGTGGCAAACGTATCCAGCACACTTACCCCCCTCCTACTTTCCTCACAACGACAGCCTTGTGAGATAAGGTAAGGTGAGAGAGAGTGACTGGCCCAAAGTCAGCCAGCCGGCTTTATGCCTAAGATGGCACTAGAACTCCCAATGTCCTAGTGATTGGCCCAACTTCATTCAGTTGGCTTTCATACCTAAGATGGCACTAGAACTCCCAGTGTACCAGTGATTGGCCCAAAATCACCCAGCCGGCTTTCATTCCTAAAATGGCACTAGACTAGTGTACCGGTGATTGGCCCAAAGTCACCTAGTCGGCTTTCATGCCTAAGATGGCACTAGAACTCCCAGCTTCCTGGTGATTGGCCCAACTTCACTCAGCCGGCTTTCGTACCTAAGATGGCACTAGAACTCCCAGTGTCCTGGTGACTGGCCCAACTTCACCCAGTCGGCTTTCACGCCTAAGATGGCACTAGAACTCCCAGTATCCTGGTGATTGGCCCAATTTCACTCAGTTGGCTTTCATGCCTAAGATGGCACTAGAACTCCCAGTTTCCTGGTGATTGGCCCAACTTCACCCAGTCGGCTTTCGTGCCTAAGATGGCACTAGAACTCCCAGTGTCCTGGTGACTGGCCCAACTTCACTCAGTTGGCTTTCATGCCTAAGATGGCACTAGAACTCCCAGTGTACCGGTGACTGGCCCAACTTCACTCAGTTGGCTTTCATGCCTAAGATGGCACTAGAACTCCCAGTGTACCGGTGACTGGCCCAACTTCACTCAGTTGGCTTTCATGCCTAAGATGGCACTAGAACTCCCAGTGTACCGGTGATTGGCCCAAAGTCACCTAACCGGTTTTTGCGTCTAAGACAAACTAGAGCTCACCATCTCCCTCTTTGTAGCCCGGTGCCTTAACCTCTAGAGTAAACTGGCTTTGGGTTTTTAAAGAACTGGGCATCACTTCTGTTCCCAGGAAGTTTTGTGTAGAGAGCATGCATTATCGTGACTTATGTAAAGAAAATAAGAAATGTTAGCTCTGCCATGAGTTGATTAGAAATATTTTGTTGTGAAGAAAAAAAAATTCTGTATTTAGGGGCTTTTTAAATTAAGGAACGTGTTGAACACGCTATCTGTCTCTTCTTACTAGAATGGCATTATCAGCGATTTGGGAACCGTGAATGAGGGTTTTGAATCTGATGATGATCCAGAAGATCCGGTCGATCCGGACATTCCAACCAAAGAAATGGAGATCCAGGTGGATTGGAACTCAGAACTTCCCGTCAAAGTGAATGTTCCGCAAGTGCCCCTCCACAGCCTCATTTTTGACTTTGGAGCCGTCTCTTTCCTAGATGTAGTAGCCGTCAGAGTAATGAAAACAGTAAGGATATTTTTCTCATTTTCCTCATCAACCCATCATTAAAATGAGATCATTTAAAGCTAGAGGGATAGTAATAGTTCTGTAACTCTCTTATGGTTTCTTTCTGCAAGCTTCAACATCTATAGAACAATAGAACAGAATAACAGAGTTGGAAGGGACCTTGGAGGTCAGGCTCAACCCTTCCAAGACCGAGTGGCTGTGGCTACCGGCGCCTCGGCATAGTCAGCTGATTCCATCGCTGACTATAGGGGGCGAAACTTTGGCCCCCTCGGATAGGGTGCGCAATCTGGGTGTCCTCCTGGATTCACGGCTGACACTGGATGATCAGTTGGCGGCCGTGACCAGGGGGGCGTTTTATCAGGTCCG
>NW_015391122.1:33661-41436 GCF_001527695.2 Protobothrops mucrosquamatus
CTGGCCTAGGGCAATTTTTAGAGGGGTTTTAATCATATTTTAATTGGACGATATTTAAATATTTCTTCTTAATTAATTTTAATTCTGTAATTGTTATTTATGTTTTTTAAATCGATTGTCAGCCGCCCTGAGTCCGCAAGGAGAAGGGCGGGATATAAATTTAATAAATAATAATAATAATAATAATAATAATAATAATCTAGTCCAACCCCCTGCTCAGGCAGGAAACCCTATGCCATTTCAGACAAATGGCTGTCCAGTCTCTTCTTAAAAACTTCCAGTGTTGGAGCATTCACCGCTTCTGGAGGCAGGTAGTTCCACTGGTTAATTGTTCTAACTGTCAGGAAGTTTCTCCTTAGTTCTAGGTTGCTTCTCTCTTTGGTTAACTTCCACTCAGATGCTTTGAAGAATTAGCTTCTCTCTATTCTTTGTGGCAGTTATTTAAATATTGAAATTCTACTATCATGTCACCCCTGTCCTTCTCTTCATTACAATAGAATAGAACAGAACAGAATATGGAATAGAATAGAATAGAATAGAGGAGAGTAGGAGAACCTATACCGTCTCCAGTGATGGAGCGCCCACAATTTCTGGTGGCAAGCTGTTCCACTGGTTAATTGTCCTCACTGTCAGGAATTAAGGAGAAACCTCCTGACAGTGAGGACAATTAACCAGTGGAACAGCTTGCCACCAGAAATCGTGGGCGTTCCATCACTGGAGATTTTCAAGAAGAGGCTAGACAGTCACTTGTCTGAGATGGTCTAGGTCCTCCTGCTTGAGCAGGGGGCTGGACTAGAAGACCTCCAAGGTCCCTTCCAGCTCTATTCTGTTCTAAAGGTGGCAGTGATAAAAGTGCAAATTTAACAATGCAGTTGGAATTGATGCAGAATAAAGGTAAACTTTTATGCATGGATAAATGATAACCCCAGAAGAGAAAATGTATAGCTCAGATTGAACGGTGGGGATCCTTCATGCTCTCTGAGCTTGGCGGTTTTCTTGCAGACGTTTCGGGACCCAACTAGGGAACATCATCAGTGCTGAATAGGTAACATTTATTTGGCCTTGTGTACTAGATCTACAAATTTAAATGAGACCTGGATCAGAAAATTTAATTCTGAATACACCCTCCAGTATTCCCCATGTGTCCTTAAAGCTATATTTAAGATAACACTCATCTTTTTTTTTTTCAGATTGTCAAAGAGTTCAAAAGAATTGATGTGTCAGTATACATCGCATCACATCTAGGTAAATGAAAATCTGCACATTATTATTATAGCTTTTATTTGTTACAGGGAACAGAGCACAGAGAACAGTGTAGAAGAAATGTTTAGTCTGGAAGAAATAGTTTTGAAAGTATTGTAGTAATGACCTCCCACCACAATCCCTAATTACATCCTCAGCCCTTTCATTTTTAAATCCAGCGAGTTACCAACATTGCAGAATTCATGATACACCTCCCTCTTCAAGTCATAAAAACCTCCTATATGCAGGTAGTCCTTGACTTATGACCACAATTGAGCCCAAAATTTCTGTTGCTAAGTGAGGTATTTGTTAAGTGAGGTTTTTATGACTTTGCTTGTCACAGTTATTAAGGGAATCACTGCAATTGTTAAGTTATTAACACAGGTGTTAAGTAAATCTGGCTTCCCCATTGACTTTGCTTGTCAGAAGGTCGCAAAAGGGGATCACATGACCCAGGGACGCTGCGACCGTCATAGATACGAGTCAGTTGCCAAGCGTCTGAATTTTGATCACGTGACCGTGGGGACGCTGCAACAGTTGTAACTGTGAAAATGTTCATAAGTCCCTTTTTTTCAGTGCCGTTGTAACTTGGAACGGTCACTAAATGAAGTGTTGTAAGTTGAGGACTGCCTGTATTCTGTACATAAATTTATTTTATTTACTTATTCTGTCAGTGGAGGGAAAAAAGCTGATTTACAATGATCTCATATATATATATACTTTTAACAGGTGTGAATATTCAAACTGATTGTTATCTGTCTGGTGTTGGTCATATTTTTATTGTATATTTTCCCTGCAGACCACATTATTAAAACATTAGAACACTGTGCCTTTTTTGACGATAACATTCAAAAAGAAGTATTTTTCCTGACTGTACACGATGCTGTACTACACATACAGAGTCAAGTCATGTATAGGGAGGCCCAAGACCCTATAGCTGAAAAGGTAGGACCTGTACATATTTTATATTTATTTATGAACCTATTGGTATGGCGTTTTATTTACACCCGCATAATATTTTCACATAAGTCCTGGTTATTTTCATTCTACTTTGCAATATTTAATTGAAAAAGAAATACTCGGTTAACTGTCTTTGTGAGGGAAAACATGTTCACAGTGGATATTTAAATATCATTTAAATACTTTTGGAAAGAATGCCTCTGTGCAGATTCAAGGATGATTGCTGTTAAAGAGGTTTTAATTTACTTTTTTTTTGTCACAATGAAACAATTCTATCAGAGAATTGTACTTAATTGTTTAACAGAACAGTATTATCTACTCAATCAATTAATTTGCGATTTGTCATTTGAATAACTCTACGTTCTTTTGGCCCAGATATCCTTGATGCAGGAATCAAAAGAACCGATAGAATTTCCAGAAACTTACCAGAATGAAGAGCTGGATGTTCAAGAAGAGGTATTTTCTCATTTCAAATCTGCACGGTTATCATTTTTAATCGTAAAATAATGCAAGTAGCCATCAACATGAGCGTAGGGGACCCTGCCCATTACGGTTGTAAGTTGGGACAATCATAAACTGGGTTGTCCCATGCCCGATCGTTGTTAAGGGAACCCCACAGTTGCTAAAAAAAACCAACTGTCCACTGTGGGGTGGTTTTGTGGCAAACGGGAAGTAAATGCTGGGTTTTGGGGAAACGTGTAAAATGTAATCATGGGATCATGGGATGTTGCAAACAGCTGTCAATGTGAGCTGGTTGCTGAGTGCCCAAAATGTAGTCATGTGACTGCAGGGGGGATCCCAGCCATCGGAACTTCAGAAGCAAGTTGTAAGAAAACTTCACTTCCTTCTAGCATGGATGATGTTACCTAGTTGGGTAATGAAATGTCTGCAAGGAAACAACCAAGCTCAGAGAGCACCAAGGACCCCATGATCCTCCTCCTCCTCCTCCTCCTCCTCCTCCTCCTCCTNATCCCAGCCATCGGAACTTCAGAAGCAAGTTGTAAGAAAACTTCACTTCCTTCTAGCATGGATGATGTTACCTAGTTGGGTAATGAAATGTCTGCAAGGAAACAACCAAGCTCAGAGAGCACCAAGGACCCCATGATCCTCCTCCTCCTCCTCCTCCTCCTCCTCCTCTCCACAAACCCTACTCCCTTCTAGCACTCATGATGTTACTTAGTTGGGTAAAGAAATGTCTGCAAGGAAACAACCAAGCTCAGAGAGTACCAAGGACCCCATAGTCATCCTCCTCCCCCTCCTCCTCCTCCTCCTCTCCACAAACCCTACTCCCTTCTAGCACTGATGATGTTACTTAGTTGGGTAAAGAAATGTCTGTAAGGAAACAGTCAAGCTCAAAGAGTACCAAGGACCCCATAGTCCTCCTTCTCCTCCTCCTTCTCCTGCTCCTTCTCCTCCTCCTCCTCCTCCTCCTCTCCACAAACCCTACTCCCTTCTAGCACTGATGACGTTACTTAGTTGGGTAAAGAAATGTCTGCAAGGAAACAACCATGCTCGTCCTCCTCCTCCTCCTCTCCACAAACCCTACTCCCTTCTAGCACTGATGATGTTACTTAGTTGGGTAAAGAAACGTCTGCAAGGAAACAACCATGCTCAGAGAGCACCAAGGACAGCTCCAAATAAGATTCTGTCATGGTAACTGGGGTTCTCTTAACACCACATTTGCAGCATCTTCAATAAACTATTTTCAAGAGTTCTTTGGGGAAAAAGAAACCTAATTTACCTGATATACATGAGAATGGCTACAGTGGTAATCAACATCTATTTAGTCTTCACAGTTTTCATTTCAAATTTAGAATTCCAATCCTATTTCCCTTTCTTTTCTTTTTTTTTTAAAAAAAACTAGGCTATGCGCAGACTTGCTTCCTAAAGGACATCTTCAGGCTTGGGAAGACCATGGACAGCGTACATCAACACTTCGAGTATCACGGGACACACTCTGTTGCACTAGGAGAAAATGTTTATGTTATTCAAGAGACTTCCTTTTTTCCCTGCGTCCTATAATTTATTTAAATTATTGGTCAACCTGTTCGGTATCAAATTGCTTCGGAACCGGTTTGCAGAATTGTAAAAAAAAAAAACCGTCGTAGGCCCAGCTGTTGCAAACGGGGGTGCCCGTGCATAATGTATTTGTGTGTTATTGTGATTTTGATACACAGAAGCAGTTGCAGGAAAGGAAACTTAGTTCTCAGGTAACACCAGGCAACAGGTGCTGATCTCAGCGGTACCCAAGTTGCTACCCATCCTGCTGGAACTATGTTTGTGGCAGGCGAATAATGCAATAATCTTGTAAGCACAAAAGTGGCCTCAGAAGCTAACATAAAACACACTGAGTGCATTTAATCACTTGCACAGAAATCAGAAAGTTCGTTTTAAGTATCTATATTTTTTTCCCCTGCAAGGTTTAAATCAAGAGAGACCAAAGTTTGCTTGAAAAGTATTTCCTGAGAAGAATCCAAAGGAGAACACATTTCCAGCACATTTTACGTTACTGCAATGCAAAATGTTCTTTTCCCATGTAGTGGTGTATCTTCACCCTTTACCTTCTATAATGTTTCTCAACTTCGGCAACTTTTAAGATTGATCGACTTTAGCCCCAAAATTCCTCCTGCTGGTTAGGGAATTCTGGGAGTTGAAGTCCACACATCTTAAAAGTCACCAAAGTTGAGTAATGCCGACTTACTGTATTAAGGAGCGGAATTGTGCAATATTATGGACTCCGGCGTGAATTTTTTTAAAATTATAAATTGGGTTTCATTGTTGTGCCCAATTCCCTTCCACTTTTGACACTTTTTGCAGCAATGTCTTAACTGTGATTTCACTCTCGAAACATCATCTTTTAATTGTTAATCAATCCAAAGGAGGGATATTCAGGGACATCTCAAATCTGGAAATTACAGATGATTTATTCTGGAACAAAGCGTCATTTCGTTCCTTGCAATAATAACAACCTTGACAACTTGAAAGTGTGTGGACTTCAACTCCCAGAATTCCTCAGTCAGTATGCTGGGTGTGGAATTCTGGGAGTTGAAGTCCGTACATCAAGTCACCAAGGTTGGAAACCATTGCAGATCCGGTGCGTAAAAATCTAAAGTTATGTCTCCACTGCACAGACTCATTGTAACGCAACATGTTATGCTAGTTCTTAATGCAGATGTGCCAATTAAAAACTAAACAAGTGGAGAGGGGTATCTGCGTGGAAATGAAAAAAAAAATAGTTTCTTGATCAAAGCTCTGCTCCTTTTATATGCAAATTGTGGATGTGCCACTCACGAGGGGGCGGGGCTTTGTTCGTACGGTTGCGATCATGTTGCTTTATTTAATCCCTTCCCTTCAGGTGCCTCTGGAACTGGATATTGATTTGGGAGTATTAATTTAATGTGTATACTCAGGAGAAATATTTGAGAATAAACAGATTTTCTGGGGCTGGGAATCTTCTTGTTCTTATCCCTTTCATAAAAGATGTATAAATAAACATTTGCAGAATTGTTTGTGTGTCTGAAAAAGTCTCTTTTTCTGCTTATAAGCTTCCTGCAGAAGGTTTTTTTTTAATATAGAAATACATCTGAATATTATCATTTTTTTTATCATTCAGAGATGCTATTGGTCAGTAAGGGAAACGGGCTGATTTGCAGAGACAACTGCTATTGTGTGATTGAAGCTCTGCCTGAGGACCACAAAATATAAGAAAAAAGTGAGGTCCTTCTTGGTCCTTGAGTTTGATTGTTTGCTTGCCAATGTTTCATTTACCTGGCTGAGTGCTCACTAGAGCTGGGTACTGAAACGTCTGCAAGAAAACCACCAAGCTCAGAAAAACACCACGGACCCCACAGTTCAACCCTGAGTTACAGATATTCTCTTTGATTTAAATAGAAGGAAACAGGCTGATTTCAAACAGGCTAAGTTCCCCAGGGAAGTGCACTTAGAACTAAGGAATTAAATTAATAATTTAAATGAAAACGTCGTTAATTTCAGATTGCTTGAGCAAACTTCCCCCCAGAAAGATCAGGCATTCATCGATTCGTGTTTCAGGAATTCATTCAATTTTTGTTTGCCATGTCGAAAGAAAAATCTTCATCAGGGTCCAGTCTAAGCTGGGAATAAACAAAATGGAGACTGCTTGAGAAAGAAGGTTGCAGTTTATTGAAGAGCAGAGCCAGACAGAAAGATGGCTCTGGGAAAGCTGACCACATGTAGCTGGGAGTGGTGGGTTTTTATACCTTCTTGAGCTTTTGTTTGAAGTTGTTACAACGACATTGAAAAAAGCAACTTATAAATGACTGTTTTTCACATTTATGACCATTGCAGAATTGCCAACGTCACGTGATCAAAATTCAGACACTTAGCAACTGACTCATATTTATGACGGTTGCAATATCTTGGGGTTATGTGATAACCTTTTGTGACCTTCAGACAAGCAAAGTCAAAGGGGAAGCCAGATTCACTTAACAACCCTGTTACATACTTAACAAGTGCAGTGATTCACTTAACAACTGTGGCAAGAAAAGACATAGAATGGGGCAAAACTCACTTAACAAATGACATTTTGGGCTCAATTGTGGTCGTACATCAAGGACTACCGATAGATAGATAGATAGATAGATAGATAGATAGATAGATAGATAGATAGATAGATAGATAGATAGATAGATAGATAGATAGGTGGGTGGGTGGGTGGGTGCATGGATGGATGGATGGATGGATGGATGGATGGATGGATAGATAGATAGATAGATAGATAGATAGATAGATAGATAGATAGATAGATAGATAGATAGATAGATAGATTGATTGATTTTTCAAAATTCTCTGCAAAGGTCATGCTGGCTGGAGAATTCTGGGAGTTCTTCTAATTGCTCTGACAATCATTTTTTTATTGGATGATTTCCGCTGCCTAGTGTGCAGTTGTGGTACTGTGTCGAGTGTACTTTTCACCCCATTCTGAATTTGCTTAGTTTCTCTGCTCTCACCAACCCTACAAGGCTGAGATGCTCGCCCGTTACCAAGGCAACTGCAACGCCGCCCGAATGCTGGTCGCGGGGGGGCCCACCGGCGGTGGGAAAGGAACAACAATTCCCAGGATGCAATTCGGCATGAAGCGGCGCCATTTTCTTTTTCTTTTAAAAGGAGCCTAGATATAAGAAACGTTTGCTTGTGAGATCGCTGCCATAAGATCGTTATCTGATTTATTAGATTTACTAGATTTGCCAGATAAAGAGACGTAACCTAGAACTAAGGAGAAACTTCCTGACAGTGAGAACAATTAACCAGTGGAACAACCTGCCTCCAGAAGCAGTGAATGCTCCAACACTGGAAGTTTTTAAGAAGAGACTGGACAGCCATTTGTCCGAAATAGTAATAATAATAATAATAATAATAATAATAATAATAATAATAATAATAATAATAATAATAATAATAATAATAATAATAATAATAATAATAATAATAAAGAAGTTGGAATGGTATAGGGTTTCCTGCCTGAGCAGGGGGTTGGACTAGATGACCTCCAAGATCCCTTCCAACTTTATCATTATTATTATTAAACCCAAATA
>NW_015391123.1:0-2903 GCF_001527695.2 Protobothrops mucrosquamatus
GGAGTCTCCGGGTGCTCCTCAAAGGGAGTCCCATGTAGAGAGCATTACAGTAGTCCAGGCGGGAGGTGACGAGAGCTTGAGTGACTGTGCGCAAGGCGTCCCGGTCCAGAAAAGGCCGCAACTGGTGGATCAGGCGAACCTGATAAAACGCCCCCCTGGTCACGGCCGACAAATGATCTTCTAGTGTCAGCCGTGGATCTATTCTATTCTATTCTATTCTATTCTATTCTATTTCTTTGATCGCTCTTCAGCTTGGCATTCAAGCGAGAGGAGGGAGCAGAGAAATGGAAGGCTAAGCTTTCGTCTACAGACTGTGAGAGCCAGAACCTCACCAAGGTCACCACTGCAGGTGCTAGACGAAGACATGGATTGTTCCCATAACAAAAGGGAGTTTTATAATTGGACCATGTGAATACCCAGGGGTGGGGAGAAAAGGGAATGTATTGTTTAACTAAGTGAGCATTTGCGCAGGAAAACCAGAGCTGGTTTTGCTTCTGCAGTACCAAGATGGTGTATCCAATAAAATTATACTCTTGGGAATTCAAAGCTCCCAAGAATATTTACTTCTTTTGGATTTTCTAGTCAGACCGTTGACATGTGTTGCCAGTGTCGGAGGGTGAAGGGAGGAGGGCAGGCATTGAACAGATGGGCAAAAGGACAAAATGCCACCTAGAGCAGATTGTTGCTAGGGAGACTGCAAATATACTGGGTAGTTTTCAGTTTAATTTCCATCTGTTGATAATAGTAAAATTGCATATCCAGATCCAAAAAGCTACAGTCCCAATACAGCCAAGAAAAATTGTATAACTTAAAGTTTCTTTATTTATTAAACTTCAGCAAATACTAAACACTGAACAAAATTGAAGGCAGGTAAAAGCAGGAGGAGATAGAAACAGGCATGAATAAAAAGGGCAGAAGAATTCTAATAACTAGCTTATATCTTTATCAACTCTCTCTCTCTCTCTCTCTCTCTCTCTCTCTCTCTCTCTCTCTCTCTCTCTCTCTCTCTCTCTCTCTCTCTCTCTCTCTCCCTCCCTGTCCATCCATCCATCCATCTATCTATCTATCTATCTATCTATCTATCTATCTATCTATCTATCTATCTATCTATCTATCTATCTATCTATCTATCTATCATATCTATCTATGTCTATAGAAGGGAGGGAGGGAGGAGGGAGGGAGGGAGGGAGGAAGGAGGGAAGGAAGGAAATCAAAAACCCATCCTTTTTTCCCCCAATAAAGGGTCAAAGAAAAGGAAAAGAAAGGAAGGACGCAGAATAGACAAAGAATGGAGAAAAGTGAAAATGACCCACTGGGTACTTGGGACAAACAGCCCCCATGCATTAGCTTCGATGAATTTCCACTTCCCTCTTCCAGGAGGCAGAATTTCTCCCTTCTCCTGTCTGTCCACCCAGAGGTCTTGTTCAGCACATCCCTTGGAAATCAGACCCCATTTCACTTTGTCACACAATGCCTTCTTCCTGAGTCAGTTAATCAGTTAACACAACATAACATAACTGACACAGTGTGAACTGGTTTGCTTTGACCTGGAAATGTTTTTTATTATTATTATTTGAGAGGATGGCAATGGATACGGTAAAATAATACAATGGAGGCTTTTAGGCTTGTTTACTATACACAGCAAGACTATTCACAATAAATATGCATGGCAGGTATATGCAACACGAGTGCCAATTTGGTGTAGTGGCAGCAGGCTAGTTTTCCTCCTACATCCCTCTATATTACTGTCTCCCTTCCCCATTTCTGGGTTTATCAAGAGAGAGATTGGACAACCATTTGTCTGAAATGGTATAGGGTTTCCTGCATGAGCAGGGGGTTGGGCTAGAAGACCTCCAAGGTCCCTTCCAACTCTATTCTATTCTATTCTATTCTATTCTATTCTATTTCTTCGATCGCTCTTCAGCTTGGCATTCAAGCGAGAGGAGGGAGGAGGACAGGCATTGAACAGATGGGCAAAAGGACAAAGTGCCACCTATAGCAGATTGTTGCTAGGGAGAATGCAAATATACTGGGTAGTTTTCAGTTTAATTTCCATCTGTTGCTAATAATAAAATTGGATATCCAGATCCAAAAGGCTACAGTCCCAATACAGCCAAGAAAAATTGTATAACTTAAAGTTTCTTTATTTATTAAACTTCAGCAAATACTAAACACTAAACAAAACTGAAGGCAGGCAAAAGCAGGGGGAGATAGAAACAGGCATGAATTGAAAAGGGCAGAAGAATTCTAATAACTAGTTTATATCTTTATCAACTATCTCTCTATCTCTCTACCTACCTACCTACTTATCTATCTATCTATCTATCTATCTATCTATCTATCTATCTATGTTGTTGTTGTTGTTAATTGCAAAGTCGTGTCCAACCCATCGCGACCCCATGGACAACGTTCCTCCAGGTCTTCCTGTCCTCTACCATCTTCTGGAGTCCATTTAAGTTCACACCTACTGCTTCAGTGACTCCATCCAGCCACCTCATTCTCTGTCATCCCCTTCTTCTATTGCCCTCAATCTTTCCCAGCATTAGGCCTTCTCCAGTGAGTCCTTCCTTCTCATTAGGTGGCCAAAGTATTTGAGTTTCAACTTCAGGATCTGGCCTTCTAAAGAGCAGTCAGGGTTGATTTCCTCCAGGACTGACCGGTTGGATCACCTTGCAGTCCAAGGGACTCGCAGGAGTCTTCTCCAGCACCATAGTTCAAAGGCCTCAATTCTTTGGCGCTCAGCCTTTCTTATGGTCCAACTTTCACATCCATACATTGCAAATGGGAAAACCATGGCCTTGACTATACACACTTTTGTTATCTATCTATCTATCTATCTATCTATCTATCTATCTATCTATCTATCTATCTATCTATCTATCTATCTATCTATCTATCTATCT
>NW_015391123.1:4368-7191 GCF_001527695.2 Protobothrops mucrosquamatus
GGGCATTTTTCAGCCCCAAAAATGGGCTGAAAAACTCGGCTTATACTCGAGTATATATGGTAATGGATGGAAACTAACCAAGGAGAGAAATAACCTTAAGAAATTTCCTAACGTTGAGAACAATTAACCAGTGGAACGGCTTGCCTTCAGAAGTTGTGGGTGCTCCATCCCTGGAGGTTTTTAAGAAGAGACTGGACAGCTACCTGTCTGAAATGATAGAGGGTCTTCTTTTTGAGCAGGGGGTTGGACTAGAGGACCTCCAAGGTCCCTTCCAACACTGCTATTCTATGTTCTTTGTGTTCTCCCTCTCCAGCCAACAACTGCTCCTCATGCTTAATTTTTTTTCTCCAACTTTTTTCTCCATCTGCTCCATTTTGCACCCCTACTTTCTCTCCTCTCCTTCTGCCTATTTCATCAGGCCAGCAGCAAGTCCCCTAGCAACTGAGGAGGAATCCCCCACAGGATTCTAGTCCTCAGTACCTGAATGCCAGGCAGGGGCAGGTTGTCTCGACATCTTCCCACAACCACCCTGGCAATCAGCTAGATGATCTCATCAGCCTTAGTGACTTCTCCTCCCCTTTTTGTGCCTCTGTTTGTTGACCATCAGCAGCGCAACTGCAGGCACACCAAGCCACTAAATCCTATGCCACAATACCACAATATTGTTACTATTAGCATCATCATCATTATTATTATTAGCTACTCACAGCCACAGTGCCCCAGCAGAATGACCAAGGTGGCCACGGTCCTCAAGCCCATTAGGGCCAGTGTGCACACAATCTCAGATGCCAGGCAGTAGAATATTATATTGTAGAGAAATCGAGTGTTTGTCTAGCCCTCCCAAAAAAAGAGCCCCCTTCAAATCCCCACCTGCCTGCCTCCACTCAGAGGCTGGCTGGGCTCCATACTGGTTTTTCATTTCCTTCCTGCCCCTTTTGGAAATTGCCTTTTTTTCCCTCTGGCCCAGCCTTTCCCTGCTCGCAACTGAACGGGTCCCACCCACCGTTTCTCTCAATGGCTACTCACTGATGATGCAAAGGAGCCAGATTGGAGGGGGGAGGGGAGTGGTGAGCCTTCTAAGGTTGTCAAAGTGTACCAGGGAAGGGCTGGAAGAGCTTTGTGACTTCCCAAATGATGAGTTGTGTTGTATACGTTTTGGAAGGGACCGTGTGTCTTATAGGAGAATGACAATGATGTTATCCATAATCTATAGGATAATGATGACGGATAACGTCACCATCATCCCGTAACACAGACAGGCGATTCTATGGGCTCCACATCTTCCGATCTTGTATACTTCTTTGAGTTGTTCTATGCTCTGGCTGGTGACTTGTCACGTGCACAGTTGCCAGGATGATTCCAGGGCTCATAATCGCAGAAGAGTGAATCAACGGCCAGTGAAGCAAACTAAGCCTGCCTCCCTCCTATTGTAGATAGACTCACATGTTGGAAGCAGTAAAGAGAGACTGAGATGAAGCTTGCCAGATTTTGGACAAGGAGCGGAAGGAAATGGAGAACTTTAAGAGGAAGGGGCTCCTGCTGGACAGCATGAAACAGACCCCCCCCCATCTGCCCAAGAATAAATATTTGTTAAGCATCCTGACTGAGGTCCTTCGCAGGACCTGGTGGGGCATCAGAAAGATTTGTGCCTTACATTTGAAGTGGTAACATTGTCTTTTTTTTTTTAATATTTATTGAATGTGTAGGTCGCCTCATCCAGATGGCACAGGGAGAGATACAAACGAATCCCTTGAAACACAACTCCAAGAGATAATTCACTGAGTCTGAAGGATAAAGGATTCCATGTGGTTCCGAGAGGAAGCAGGAAGTTGATCTTGTTGCAGAGATCCTTGGGTGAAATTCTCTTCCCCCCCCACCCCAAATTGCTTTTTTCCAAAAGGCAACTGGACTTTCTTGTTTTTTTTTCTTTCAAAACGTTTGGTCACCACAATATAAAAAAGATGTAGAGATTCTAAAAAAGGTTCAGAGGACCAGGGGTGACATGATAGCAGTCTTCCAATATCACAGGGATTGCCACAAAGAAGAGGGAGTCAAGCTATTCTCCAAAGCACCTGAAGGCAGGACAAGAAGCAATGGATGGAAACTAACCAAGGAGAGAAGCAACCTAGAACTGCTAAGAAGAAAATTCCTGACAGAACAATTAACCAATGGAACAATTTGCCTCTAGAAGTTGTGAATGCTTAATCCTGGAAGTTTTTAAGAAGAGATTGGACAACCATTTGTCTTAAATGGTATGGGTTTTCTGCCTGAGCAGAGGGTTGGACTAGAAGACCTCCAAGGTCCCTTCCAACGCTGTTATTCTATTCTATTCTATTCTATTCTATTCTATTCTATTCTATTCTAAATCTAAAGTTGCTGTCCAGGTGCTGAAAGTCTAGAAAAGAGACGAGGAGGTGACATGGGAAGCAAGAGAACTGGAGCAAAGATGATTTACATTATGGAGAAGCAAAGTAAATTCTCGGTATGGATTCGACTTAACAATAGTTCGCTTTCTTTTCTCTGGTGGGTTTAATGTATTTAATGTATTTTTGCTTGCGTTTTCTTATTTTTTTCTGCGCCAGAAGGGACAAGCGTGAGGTCAGTGAGGTACACACAAGCACGAGTCGTTGCCATGGTTGGGCGCTAAAAGGCAGAACTGTTGCGGGTCTCTCTGGAAAGCCCGGAAATGGGGAGGGGGAGGGGAAGGGAAAGAGAGGAGGAAGGAGAAGGGGAGGGAGAAGGGAAAGAGAGGAGGGAGGGGAGGGGGAGGAGGCAAGGAGGAGGAGGGGAAGGGGAAGAGGAAGAGAGGAGGAAGGGGAGGCA
>NW_015391123.1:8093-10804 GCF_001527695.2 Protobothrops mucrosquamatus
AAGCCACTCCGTGGGGGACTCGGCCCGACCCAGATGCTTCTACCCACTTTCCCCCCACAAATTGTGTGTCCTGAGCGGCTTCCTGGACTCCCGCCCCCAGAAGCAAGTGGGGCATGGGGCACAATACCATCGCCCCCATCTCAGGGGCCGCCGATGGTCACCAAATCTAAACCCAGACCCTCCTCCAACTGCCCCCCCCAGCTCAGCACCGCTCTCCCCCTTCTGGTCCGGTCCATCCGGACTCCGAACGCGGCCCGAGAAGGAATCAAGCCCTTCAAATGGAGCGTCTTTGCTTCGGAGCGACTCCGGATTCGCCCCCGGGAAGACAGCGACCCCTGAGGCCGTTTTGATCGCAAAGCCGAAAGAAAAAGAAGGCAGGACAGCATGAGAGAACCTTCAAAGCTGGCTGAGGAATTCTGAGAGTTGAAGTCCACAAGTCTTAAAGTTGCCAAGGTTGAGAACCCCTGAGTCCTAGATAGAACTAAGGAGAAAATTCCCAACGGTGAGAGCAACCAACCAACGGAATAGCTTTCGCCTTCAGAAAAAGCGACCGGGCAACCATTTGTCTGAAATGCTCTATACACTGGGTCTCCTGTTTGAGCAGGGGGTTCGACTAGAAAACCTCCCAGGTCCCTTCCAACTCTATTAGCCTAACTCTAAATGACTCCGCGCGACAGCCAGGGATGTCACTGAAATCAAATACCTAGACTGCCAAACCGACTCTTGGGCTTGAAAATTAGAGATTGAAAACGTAAATTTCTGCTGAGGGAGGGGGGTGGGAAAGAAAAAAAGAAAGAAGGAAGGAAGGAAGGAAGGAAGGAAGGAAGGAAGGAAGGAAGGAAGGAAGGAAAGCGGGAGGGAGTAGGGAAGGAAGGAAGGAAGAAAAAAGAGGAGGAAGGAAGGAAGGAAGGAAGGAAGGAAGAAAAAGAGGAGGAAGGAGGGAGGGAGGGAAGGAAGGAAGAAAGGAAAAAGAGGAGGAGGGAGGGAGAGAGGGAGGGAGGGAGGGAAAAGAAAGAAAAAAGAAAAGAAAAGAAAAGAAAAGAAAGAAAGAAAGAAAGAAAGAAAGAAAGAAAGAAAGAAAGAAAGAAAGAAAGAGAAGGCGGGCGGAAAAAAGAAGAGAAGGAGGGAGGGAGGAAAAAGAAAGAAAGAAAAGAAAAAGAAAAAGAAAAAAGAAAGAAAGAAGAGGGAGGGAGGGAGGGAGGAAAAAAGAAGAGAAGGAGAGAGGGAAATGAAAGAGAAAAGGAAAGAAAGAAAGAAAGAAAGAAAGAAAGAAAGAAAGAAAGAAAGAAAGAAAGAAAGAAAGAAAGAAAGAAAGAAGAGAAAGAGGGAGGGAGGGAGGGAGAGAGGAAGGAAGAGAAAAAAGAAGAAAGATAAAAAGAGGAGGGAAAAAAAGAAAGAAAGAAAAGATCCGTGTGGAAATCAAGGATCCCTCGGCCAAGAAAAGACGTCGGGCCGGGGAAGGGGTGATTTCCTGAAGTGGTACACCCCAACCTCTGCCTGGTACTCCTGATTCAATCATTTTTGCGGAAAAGACGAATCTATAAAACCGCCCTGAAAAACAACGGTCAGGGCCCCCCCCCCTCAAATCCCACGAATAGGAAGCGCTGGGGAGAAGGGCGGGGCAAGAGCCAGTGCGGACAATGCCTGAGGTTTCCAGAGGGTGGGGCGAAATATTCCAAAGAGAAGGGGCAGGGCGATGGAGACCAATCAGCAAGCGGGAGGGCGGAGCTAGAGATCAGCTCAGAGCCCAGGGGGACGGGCGGGGGCGGGGCGGGGAAGGAGCCGTTCGGAGCGTGGCGTTTGCTCTTGTGTTAGCTCGCACGTGCACTTCTTCTTGTGCACTTCGGAGCTTGCTAGCCACGATCAGGACCGGCTGAGTTGAGAGTCTCCCCACCACCACCACCACCACCACCATATTCCGGTTCGTCTCCGGTGTTTCTTCTCCGATCTCCGTTTTTGCTCTCGAATAATGTTGAACCTTGAATATGGTCTTGGATGGCTTATCAAGGAGAGAAGCAACCTAGACCCAAGGAGAAATTTCCTGACTGTCAGAACAATTCACCAGTGGAACGGCCTGCCTCCAGAAGTTGTGAGTGCTCCAACACTGGAAGTTTTTAAGAAGAGACTGGACAGCCACTTGTCCGAAATGGTATAGGTTCTCCTGCTTGAGCAGGGGGTTGGACTAGATGACCTTCAAGGTACCTTCCAACTTTATTACTATTATTACCTCCAAAGTGCCTTCCAACTTTGTGATTCTGTTATGCTTTGAGGTTGCCGGCCCCGTGGAAGAGGAATGTGCTGGGAACTTTCACCCAAGGCTTTGGGATCAAAATCCTCCCTCTCCCCTCTCCCTCTTTCTCTTCCTCCCCTTCTCCTTCCCCTCCTCCTCCTCCCCCTCCCTTTCCCCCTCTTCCTCCCCCTCCCCCTCCCCCTTGCCCTCTTCCTCTCCTCCCCTTTCTCCTTCCCTTCTCCTTCCCCCCTCCTCCTCCTCCTAGAATGATGTTTATCTCTGTAATTATTATTTTTTTGTTCTGTGTGTTCTTTTCTTGTTTTAATATTTTTTAATCATTTGTAAACCATTCAGGGTTGTTGGGAGTCAGGTGGTATAATAAACATTTTAAACAATGATTTTTAATTATACATTCTTGTTTAGCGAGCCATTGAGAGTCCAGCAATTGAAAACTATAAGTCTGAATAATACATTGATTAAT
>NW_015391123.1:12163-14773 GCF_001527695.2 Protobothrops mucrosquamatus
TAATTATTATTTTTTTGTTCTGTGTGTTCTTTTCTTGTTTTAATATTTTTTAATCATTTGTAAACCATTCAGGGTTGTTGGGAGTCAGGTGGTATAATAAACATTTTAAACAATGATTTTTAATTATACATTCTTGTTTAGCGAGCCATTGAGAGTCCAGCAATTGAAAACTATAAGTCTGAATAATACATTGATTAATGTTTTGTGGACTCTGGCAGAAAAGCCAAAATGTTCCAGGCCCAAACAAATCCTGTAGGGGAGGGGTGATAACCTATTTCAGTGGTGGCGAACCTATGGCACGGGTGCCAAAGGCGGCACTCAGAGCCTTCTCTGTGGGCACACGTGCCGTCCCCCCAGTCCTAGGCCTTCAGCTGGGTTTTATAAAACCTTTTCGCTTTAGGCCTCCGCCGCCATGTGCAAAAAAAAAAAAGGTTCAATAAATCAATCAATTTGGAAAGAGGGTGGATGCAGGGGGGGGGACTGCCGATCACCTCCGAAAATATGTTTAATAGCGGGTTTTTTTCTTTTTTTTATGTGCACCATATTTGTATTAAGAACTTGTTTATTTGAAAATTAATAAAATTTGTTAAACCGAATAAATCAATCAATTTCAACTTCTTGGAGGAAAAAAAAAAGATCTTGCAAAATTGGAATTGATTGATTGAACTTTTTAGTCCCACCCAGTCTGCCGTTACCACGGCAGCCATGCCCACCCAATGGGCCACACCCACCCAGCATTCCACGATGCATAAGTGGGTTTTGGGTTGCAGTTTGGGCACTCGGTCTCTAAAAGGTTCGCCATCACTGACCTATATAATGTTAACTGTTGCTGGTTCTGACGATAAGTAGCAAGTAGAGAAACCCCAGAATTGACTGTTAGAATTGGACAGAAACTGGTTGGGCTATTAGACTGGTAATTATAAATATTATAAATATCAGCACTTCCCAATGCTACTGTAATTTGCACACACTCATATTATGGGATAAATAAGACCTCGTTCGAATGTATCAAGTTTTCCTTCTTTGTTTGAACTGTGTAACAAAAAGGCTGATTGCGACACCTGGACGCGTTCTCCTTTACAAGTTGGGTTGGATTTTTCTCTTATCCTGCATGTTATCTGAAACCCCTCTTGACCGATTATATCTACTTTAGATCAGTTTTCCCACTGAAACAGGTGGAGTAGAGGGAAGGGGCGAGAGCAAAATCTGGCGAAAGGAAGGAAGGAAGGAAGGAAGGAAGAAGGAAGGAAGGAAAGAAAGAGAAAGAAAGGAAGGAAGGAAGGAAGGAAAAAAGAGAAGGAGGGAGGGAGGGAAAAGAAAGAAAAAGAAAATAGAAAGATAGAAGAGAAAGAAAGAGGGAGGGAGGAAGGAAGGAAGGAAGGAAAGAAAGGGGGAGAGAGAGGAAGGAAGATAAAAAGAAGAGGAAGGAGGGAAAGAAAGAAAGAAGGAAGGAAGGAAGGAAGGAAGGAAGGAAGGAAGGAAGGAAGGAAGGAAGGAAGGAAGGAAGGATAAATTGCCCTGAATAATAACGGGAGAACAGAGTGATCTCCCGGAAAAAAAGAAAGAGAGAGAGAGAGAGAGAGAGAGGGAAGAGGGAAGGAAGGAAGGAAGGAAGGAAGGAAGGAAGGAAGGAAGGAAGGCTAAATTGCCCTGAATAATAAAGGGAGAACAGAGCGATCTCTCATTCATAGAAAGTGCGGGAAAGGAATAGAATTGAATAGGAGAGGGCGGGGCTAGAGCTGGCGGTCCGAAGGGAAGGGCCAGAACAAAATCTGGCGGGAAAAGACTGGCTGGAGCCAAAACTGCCGCGCAAATCAGGCCCGCGCGGGCTGCGTGGATGCTGCTCCGCTCTGCGCCCGTCTGGCTCCTGGGGGCGGCTCTCGGGCTGCTCCTGCTGCGGGGCTTCTCCTGCGGTGAGTAGCGCAGGGAGTGGGGAGAGGACGGAACGCGGGGCCGCAGCCTCCTCGCCTACCTTTCCCGGTCCTTCTCCCGCCAGGCACCCATTTCTGATACTGCGCCCGATGCTTAGAACAGGGGTCTTCAAACTTGGCAACTTTAAGACTTGTGGACTTCAAATCCCAGAATTCCTCTGCCAGCCAGGGCTGGCAGAGGAATTCTGGGAGTTGAAGTCCACAAGTCTTAAAGTTGCCAAGTTTGAAGACCCCTGGCTTAGAGGGACTGTGCGGACTGGGGCTGGGGGGCTTCTGGGTGGGAGAAAGAGCACCTTGGAGCACCGACATTGGTCCTCTTTCCATGTCATTCCGCCTTCTCCATTAAGCGCTCCCTTTCCCAGCCCTCTATCCAGGACCCCTCCCTTCCAGGAGCTTCGACTATCCCAGGTCCTCCCTCCCTCCGTCTTGACGTTCATTGTTTGCACGGGTAGAATCTTGGACCGAGTGAGTTCTCTAGGTCCCCCCCCCCATTTCGGCCGTCCTCTCGTTCCCCAGCTTTGATCTTTGCGGAGTTGTTTCTCTTCTTTTGCCAAAGTTGGACCTCCCGGAAGAGGGGCGCCTTTGGAAGCCCAAGCGGATGGGCGAGTCACGTCTGAACCTCCTCGCGCGACCGTGAAGGCATGGGGGAGGGGGAAGGTCAGCAAGACTAGCTCAAGAG
>NW_015391123.1:15134-28829 GCF_001527695.2 Protobothrops mucrosquamatus
CCCTCCCTCCCTCCCTCCCTCTTTCTTTCCCTCCCTCCCTCTCCTTCCTTCCTTCCTAATTCTGCCCTTTTACCATTTCCCGTTCTAGGCTCTTCCAAGCACTCTCTCTGTTATTCCTACCTGCAAGTGTCAGAGCCCAGCCAGGGGCTACCTCAGTTTCTCTCCATGGTCCACCTGGACAACCAGCCCATCGCTCGCTATGACAGCCTCACGAGGGAGATGGAGCCTTTGGTGCCTTGGATGGAAGGGGTGGAGGTGAAGAACTTTCTGGAGCCTGACTGGGTGTTCAGGGCTGACCTGGAGAGTGTGCAGAATGAAGGTGAGCAGGTGGATTCTTCCCTTCAGCCGTGAATATTCACTCTCAATTCTCGCCTTCTACAGCCTGTCACTTCCACTATCATCCAAAGAAACAAGTTCCCGGAGGTCATGGAATGAAAGCAGAACAAGAACACCCCCCCAAACACACAAACACACCCCACAAAGATGGAGCAAACAACTACCGTATGAAACCACCCACACATACATTGCAAGAATCATATCCAAGTGCCAGGATTTCTTTGTCTCTTTTGATCTTCAGGGATGCAAAGAGTGATGAGATTTTTTTTTCTTGGGTGGGGGAGAGAGAGAGAGAGAGAGAACTTCATTCTCCCCCCTCCATTTTAAAGGGCACTTCTGTCTCTATTTATTTGTGAAACAGATTTGTAGCTCCTGATAGTAAAATTCGTGTCTTCATCTAGATTGAAACTCCTAGTGAGGAGGGGGCTGGAAGGGAGCACATGGGGGGGGGGGAAGAACTCCCACCCTTTCCAACCTCACTGAGGTTCTTCTTCAGGGCTTCACACCTGGCAGGCAATTTTGGGCTGTGAACTCAGGGAAGATGGGAGCCGAGAAGGCTATTTCCACTACGGCTACGATGGGATGGACTTCATCAGTTTCGACAAGGAGACCCTCAGATGGGTGGCAGCTCAGCCCCAGGCCGAGAAGATCAAGGAGAAGTGGGAGGATGATCCAAGATGGTCCCAGGGAAATAAAGTCTACCTGGAAGAGAACTGCACTGAGTGGCTGCAGAGATACCTGTCTTATGGGAAGAAGGCTCTGCAGAGATCAGGTGAGTCCATTGGAGAAGGAAACCTCTAGGCTGGGTTTTTGAGGATGCAGGTGGGGGGTCCTGTTTTGGGGAAAAGCCATCCTTGTGTTTCACCTTGCCTCCCAGAAAGCTCTAGCATGTCTAAATTTTGAAGCCTACTAAACGTTCAGGAGAGAAGCAGGTCTAGTCATAGTACGACATTCCTGCTCTGAAATCTTGTTTCTTGTTTTTTGCAGAGCATCCAGTGGGGAAGGTGACCCACAAGACCGCCAGTGACAACGTGGAGGTCCTCATCTGCCAGGCCTTTGGCTTCTACCCCAAGGAGATCCAGGCCACCTGGATGAGGGACAGAGAGGTCTGCCAGTACGAGACCCTCCATAGGAACGTGGCCCCCAACTCAGATGGGACCTACTATGTCTGGCTCAGCATTGATATCGACCCCAAGGAGAAGGACCACTACTGGTGCCGTGTGATGCCTGCTGACTTACAGGAGCCCCTGGTCTTGGCCTGGAAGGAAGAGCCTGATGAGAAACTGCAACATCCAGGTAAGTAGAGAGGAATGTTGGAAAGAATGAATTAAAAAAATCTGCTGGACCATCTCAGATCTTGTGATGCAGAAAAGGAACCATCCCTATGTCCTTCTCGCTGGAGCCTTCTGCTGAGATGATGATAATGGCAGAGCTTCTCTGAGAGATGCAGGGTGGACCCTCCCACCAACTATAAGGCCCCTTCCATAAAGAGTATTATGAACATGAGCTATAAAGGGAGGGAAATCCCAGACAGACCATTTTCTACTTTCGGGGAAGAATCCTCCTTCATCTAGGTTGCTTCTCTCTTTGTTCAGTTTCCATCCGTTGCTTCTTGTCCTGCCTTCAGGCGCTTTGGAGGATAGCTTGACTTCCTCTTCTTTGTGGCAGCCCCTGAGATATCGGAACACTGCTGTCATGTCCCCCCTCGTCCTTTTCTTCGTTAAACTAGACATGCCCAATTCCAGCAACTGTTCCTTATATGCTTTACCCTCCAGTCCCCTAATCCTCTTTGTTGCTCTTCTCTGTACTCTTTCTAGAGTCTCAACATCTTTTTTACATCACGGTGACCAAAACTGGATGCAGTATTCCAGGTGTGGCCTTACCAAGGCATTGTAAAGTGGTATTAACACTTCACGTGATCTTGATTCTATCCCTCTGTTAATGCAGCCTAGCACTGTGTTGGCTTTTTTGGCAGCTGCAGCACACTGCTGGCTCATATTTAAGTGATTGTCCACTAGGACTCCGAGATCCCTCTCACAGTTACTACTATTGAGCAAGGTACCCCCTATATTGTACCTGTACATTTGGTTTTTCTTGCCTAAATGTAGAGCCTTACTTTTTTCACCATTGAATTTCATTTTGTTAGATAGTGCCCAGTGTTCAAGTCTGTCCAGATCCTCCTGTATCTCAGTGGATTTAATTTAGAGTAGAGACATTAAGATGCCGTGAAAAAAAGTGATCTTGGTCTGGAATGAGGAAGATGATGAGATACAGAGAGGCTGAAGCAAATGCAAGGGGAATTTTCACCATGCTGGAAAAGTTAAAAAGAGAAGGGCTGCACTGTCTCTTCACACTCTTGAAGTGCAGAACTCACTTGTAATCCTGCATTTAGTTTTTTGCAGAGTTAGAAGGAGGAGAGGGTAGAAAGTGTGTTTTGACAGGAAAGGAGAAAGTGAGACCTTGATAGCAAGTGAGAAAAGTCTTGGCGAAAAATTAAACAGAAACACTATGGAGATTCTCAGTCATCCAGATCATGGTTGTCTCAAAGGTGCTTTTTCAGGAGGCAACTGGACTTTCTTCTCTTTGAAGACGTTTCACTTCTCATCCAAGAAGCTTCTTCAGCTCTGACTGGATGGTGGGGAATGGAAGGATTTATACTCCTTGCAGCCAGCTGGTCATTTGCATTTTTTAGAGGAGACATGTCAAACTCGCAACGTCACGTGACGTCGCGCAATGTATCGGAGCTTTTTCGTCATTGCCGGCAATGGGGTGGGCATGGCTCCGGTATGATGAAACCAGCCTGTGGGCCGGCAGTTTGACACCCCTGTTTTAGAGAGTCGTTGAGGCCACCTGGAGGCTTATCTGTGTCCTCAGGATCACCTGAGGGGTAGAAATGGGTGTGGAGCCTTTTTGAACTGCTGAAAGGACTGTGTTGTAGACTGGAGACAGGCCACCCTTTCAAAGACAGCAAAGTCCACATTTTGGAAAGAGAGGACCGCTGGTTTGAAAGAGGGGTCAAAGAGGCCATCTGTGTCAAAACTGAACAGCCCTGTCTCAACAGAGGGGGAGGGATACGACATCATTTTATCCTCTGTCTACTACAACACAGTCCTTTCAGCAGCTCCAAGAAGGCTCCCCGCCCATTTGCACTACACAGGTGACCCTAAGGACACAATTAAACCTCCAAGTGGCCTCAATGACTCTAAAAAGAATGCAAACAACCAGCTGTCTGCAAGGAGTATAAATCCTTCCATTCCCCACCCTCCAGTCAGAGCTGAAGAAGCTTCTTGGATGAGAAGCAAAATGTCTTCAAAGAGAAACAAGAAAGTCCAGTTGCCTCGTGAAAAAGCACCTTGGGGATAAGCAGAAACACTGTTGTTGTTTTTTACTTCTCATGCCTCAGGGGAAGCTCCAGAGGGCATCACTCAGGAACCTTTATCAATCAAAACCACCCTTTCTCTGAAGAAAGGATGGACCTGGGAGGGCAGGGATGTCCTCCAAATGAAGTCCCACCACAGTGGGGCCCAGCAAGTGGGGAGATGGTTCCTCTGCTCAATGCCTCCTAGTAGGGGATGCAACATCTGTGCAGGAGGCTTTGGAGAGCACCAAGCTCTCAGTATCTCATCCTCTTCCCCATTCCAGGCCAGGGTATCTTAATGTCTCTACTCTAAATTAAGTCCACGGAGCTCAATCAAGATATCTGGCAAGAATTATGGGTACGAAATAGGAAGCTTACTTTGGCCACCTCCTACAAAGAAAACCTCTACAAAATGTTCTACAGATGGCATCTCCCGCCCACAAGATTAGCTAAAATGAGTCCAAATATTTCTTCCACGTGCTGGAAATGTAAATTGGCAAGAGGGACATATTACCACATGTGGGGGGAGTGCTCAAAAGCCCGTGACTTTTGGAACAAGGTTAAAAACTGGCTGGAAGAAATACTAATGATAGAGCTAAAACCAGAACTCTTCCTACTAGGCATAACTACGCAGAAATACGACAAAGGAATATTGTACTTGATGCTACATATTCTCACGGCTGCTAGATTGGCGTATGCACAAAACTGGAGGAATAAAGAAATTCCAACAGAAAAAGAGATTTTATATAAAATCTTATCATGTGCTGGTATGGATAGGCTCACAATGGAAATGAAGGACAAGACAGAGTCAGATTACTTTGAAATCTGGGACAAATTCTATTGTTGGTGTGAATCAAGGAGAACTGTTCGGGTTTTAAGTTAGTGTTAAGATAGAGATATATAAAACTGTCAGTATATAGAGAAACAAATTAGAGGCTGTATATATAGAGATTAAGAATTATATGTATGATGAGGAACAAATTGTTAGGAATATATACACTGGAATGTCACGTTATGTCCATCCTTGTTTTAACTGTTTTATAAATAAAAAACTTTAAAAAAAAAAGATTCCTCCCAGAAAATAGAACATTGTCAGTCTGGGATTTCCCTCCCTTTATAGTTCATGTTCTAAACAGAAATGTGTTTCTCTTCCTTTAGCTAGACATCGGTTCATTTTGCTGGGGACCATCCCTCTTGTCCTGTTGCTGTTTGTGGCAATCCTCCTCTGGAGACGTAAGTGAACTGGAAATACCCTGTGAACAGGAGCCAGGACCCTCTCCCCACAAAAAACCTTCCCATAAAGACTCAAAGGCTCTTTTCTCCAAAAGGCAATTGGACTTTCTTGTATGTTTGGTTTTTTTTTCTATGAGAACGTTTCGCTTCTCATAGAAAAACCAAATGCACAGGTACAGGGTAGGTGGTACTTTGCTCAGCAGCAGTAACTCTGAGAGGGATCTCGGAGTCCTAGTAGACAATCCCTTAAATATGAGCTAGCCGTGTGCTGCAGCTGCCAAAAAAAGCCAGCACAGTGCTAGGCTGCATTAACAAGAGGGATAGAATCGAGATCGCATGAAGTGTTAATACCATTTTACAGTGCCTTGGTGAGGCCACACTTGGAATACTGCATCCAATTTTGGTCACCACGATGTAAAAACTGGGTGCAGTATTCCAAGTGTGGCCTTACCAAGGCATTGTAAAGTGGTATTAATACTTCACGTGATCTTGATCCCTCTGTTAATGCAGCCTAGCACTGTGTTGGCTTTTTTTGGCAGCTGCAGCACACTGCTGGTTCATATTTAAATGATTGTCCACTAGGACTCCGAGACCCCTCTCACAGTTACTACTATTGAGCAAGGTACCCCCTATACTATACCTGTACATTTGGTTTCACAGTCTTCACCTGCCTGTCTGGAATTTAGATCCAAGTTTCCTGTCAGTTAAACCAGACAGGAAACTTGTTGAGTCAGACGGTACAAATTTCTCCAACGTCCGCTTTTAACTGTTTGATCCATTAGGGCGCATCTCCTTCTGAAGTTTCTTTTTCTGACTTTAAACCACTTTGGGCTCCTCCCTCCTTCTGCGTTTATTCAGAAACAATTCTTCGCCTGATCTGCCAAGGTCATCCATTACACATTTATTTGCACAACCTTAATAAGGAAATTATTGTTCAGAAGGTTAAGAAAAAAACACCCAGGTGGTTTTCCTCCCTGTGAGACACGCCCCCCCCCCCATTATCTAAGCCGTCCTTCCCTTTTATATTCCCTCCAACAAGGGCAGTTTTTACAACAAAGGATATTGTGATTTTTTTCATCCCAGGAAACCACCCTCCTTCCCCCAAATCTGTCAGTTAATCGGATCCCCTGGCATTCTTCCCGTCACAGCTGCCCAGAGTGTATAAAAATCCTCATTTCTCCTTCGTTCAAGGTTTTTCTTCGCACAGAGTGGATTAAAAAGCCATTGAATAAAGAGCTGGCAGTTTCTCCTGGGTGCTCAGCTTCCCACTTCAACGTTTTTGATAACAAAGCAAATATGTATTTTTTAAATATTTTTGTATTTTTTTTTCTAATTTTATACCTCTTTGGCTTTTATAATAAAAATTTGTAAGGGCAAAAATTGTGAAGTCGTACTAACAACTGGTGTCTTCTAATAATGCTTGAAATCAAGAAATGGAGGCAAGGATGATCTTATATATGCTGCCTTAGAAATGTCCACCGGTATAGGGTTTCCTGCCTGAGCAGCGGGTTAGATTAGAAGACCTCCAAGATCCTTTCCAACTATTCTATTCCATTCCATTCCATTCTATTCTATTCTATTCTATTCCACTCCACTCCACTCCACTCCACTCCACTCCACTCCATTCTCTAAGAAATGGTAGGTGACAGGCTCAGCATGGAGACACACACCTTCTCTTGCGGGTGGGCCTATGTGAACCCACCAGGAAATGACCTTAAGCCTGCCCCATTTGGGAAGATGGGAGACATTCTGGGGAGGGGAGCGATTATAGAAGACAGCTGAGGCAGCCGGGCACATCTGCTGGCAGCTGGATGCTCAACAGTTCTTTAGCCTGATCCTGTTTGGTGTCGTTGGTGGACCAAGAGTGCTCTGGACTTCCTGTGCTTCTCCCACCGTATCAGTCATGAAGTCTTCTCCAAGAGATGGGATTCCCTCCTTCTCCTGGAAAGATGCTCCTCTTTCTCCAGAGAACCTTTTCACCTTGCCTCTAGTTTACTCTTGGCAAAATCAAGGACATTCAATCTGAAGGGTGCACTTTTCCTTAATGTGGCAGCAGTGCCTTCATCACTAGATGTGTATTCTCCACCTGGCCAATCCCGGGTCTGATTCAGTCTTGCTCCTGCCTCCAGGAACTGGGCCCTTCCCCACCTGCTGTGTCTTTTTCAGGGCTACACATCTGGCAGAGGATGGGTAGCTGAGAGAGGGAGGGCCATCATCTTCACCAGAGTTATTGGTGTTATGGGTATGGGGTAGGGACCACATCAGGTGGAAGGAGCAGCCCTTCCCTTGGGTGGCCATTGTGCTCTGGAGCAAATGCTCAGGTGGAAGGGCAACATGGGTCAGAGGGATCCTAGAGCCATGCACTCTACCTAGAGGAGATGTGGATTTAGCGTCTACAGAGGTACTCAGACTCTGGAAATGAGGCTTTGCAGGGGACAGGCGAGCACCAGCGTAGGCCTCTGGAACGCCTTGGAAAATTCAGACGAACGGAGCACAAAGCTGAGGAGAAATCAGCCACTTAGATCGCGGGTGTTGAACTCGATTTCACTGAGGGCGAGCGACTACTTGTGGGAAAGTGCAGCAGAGACGGAGGAGGCGGGAAAGGCGGCAAGGCAGGAAGGTGTGAGAACTGAAGAAACACACGACCCAAGGGCCTTCCATACTTTCCTTCCCTCCCTTTCCTTCCCTCGCCAGCCACTCACTCTCAGGCAGGGGGAGTTTTAGCCATGCCTGCCCACCCCTGCAGTTACCACTGCCACATAGCTCCGCGCCTCGGAGAGGCTCCCACTGCCCCATCCTCTGCTAGCGCTGCTGCCACTGACAAGACACCCCGAAGAGAAGCAAGGAGGTAACTACTCAATCATCTCCTCCTACTAGTGCACTTGCGGGCCGGATCTAAACACATCACGGCCCAGATCTGGCCTGCAGGCCTTAAGTTTGACATGTCTGATTTAGATCATTGGGTCTCGGCATTACAAGAAGATGACGATGGGAGTGGTGGGAAAGCAAAGATCTTTTTTCTTATAGAAATTGAGGAGTATAAGGTAGGCCAAAGGTCCCCAACTTTCTGGCTTTGCAGACTGGCATGGGGGGGGAGAGGATGGTTCCATGTGAGCAGCTGGGATTGGGGACCTTTGGGGTAGGCTATCCCAGTTCATGTTCCATATGGTCTCTCTCTTTGGGGCTGATCTCAGTGCTGAACCAGGCATAAAAGGTCCCGTACAGGTTGAGTGCCACATTCCTATGGAAGATCCCATACTTGTAGACCTCTCCATCCCTCCTCCGAGTGACCTGGATCTCCTTGGGGAAGCAGACACAGGCCTGGCAGGTGAGGGTCTCACTCTAATCTTGCATATCACCTTTCCCACTAAGGCAGGGGTAGGCAACCTTGGCTCTTTTATGACTCGTGGACTTCAACTCCCAGAATTCCTGAGTCAGCATAGCTCAGCTTGGAAACTTCTCCCTTTTCCCTCAGCATGGCTGGCTCAGGAATTCTGGGAGTTGAAGTCCACAAGTCATAAAAGAGACAAGGTTGCCTACCCCTGCACTAAGGGCTCTGTAAAAATGGCAGTAGTACAACTCAATAATTCTAAGGAAAAGACAGAAATAAACTACTTCTAGATACAAAATGACATTTCTCTATAAATGTATTTATTCTGTTTATATAAACCCAACCTCCTTCATAAATGACTTGGGGTGGCTTACAGAGTTTTCATTTATGTATTTATTTAGCAGACGGCGATGTTCCATTAGCCAGGAGACTACAATGCTGATGTAGAGTAGTACTTGGCTGTCAGTTTGCTAGCTCTGTTTGGTTGACGCTCGCGCGCTTCCCAAGATGTGCCACAAGGAGGGCGAGCTAGCTTTGCACCAGAAAGACAGACTTTCCTGCCGCCACCTCTGAGACCCTCTCCCTCCACCAAAACCACCTCACAAATGGGCACTGCAGTGCCAGCAGGATTCTGATCATTAGCATGAAGCGCCAGCTTGTCTCCCAACCAAAATGGTACCTATTTATCTACTTGCATAGAACTGCTAGGTGGGCAGAAGCTGAGTGACAGGTGCTCATCCCGCTACGCAGTGCTAGGACTCAAACCACTGGAACAAAGATGATTGCCGGTGTCATGAAGTCCACCATGCCTCTTGCTTAGAGTTAAAGCTGAACCATTTTTTTTAACAAAAAAAAAAACTGGCAACGTAATAAGATGGTTAAAACAATAAGAACGATTAAAACCATAAACAAAATCTTCACAAAATTACAATCTCACTACCAGTACAGCCATTTGTTAGGCTCCATACCACTACCAGATCCTCAGGCCAGATGGCAAAGCCATGTCTTCAGGTCCTTCCAAAAGACCGGTATGGTCAGAACTGGTCTGACCTCAGGGACAATGATGTTCTAGAACAGGGGTAGGCCACCTTGGCTCTTTTATGACTCGTGGACTTCAACTCCCAGAATTCCTGAGCCAGCCATGTTGAGGGGAAAGGGAGAGGTTTCCATGCTGAGCCAGGCTGGCTCAGGAATTCTGGGAGTTGAAGTCCACGAGTCATAAAAGAGCCGAGGTTGCCTACCCCTGTTCTAGAAGATGGGTTCTTCAGCAGGAAAAACTCCTGGGTCCTGTCAGATGACATTTCTCACTGGACAGGACCCACTAATCCACGGAACTTGATGGGATGGATAGTTGTAACCAGGGAGACATAGTCCCTAAACTAACTCCGCCCTGCAATGGAAGGCTTTATAAGGTCTTTATCAGCACTTTGAATTCAACTTGGAAGCAAACTGGTAACCTACGCAACTCAAAGAGCAGAAGTGTAACATCTACTGATCTAGCCATGTCTGCGCATTTCAGTATTTTTTAAATTATTTCTTCCTCTGGTGGTATTCCTTCATTTTTCCAATATTGCGCAAATATTATTCTTGCAGCTGTTGTGACATGTAAAATCAAATATAGGCTTTGTTTATTAGCCTTTTCTGGCATTATACCTAATAAAAAAAAGTTCAGGTTTAAAATCTACATGTTTTCCCAATATCTTTTCTAACCAAGTCTGTATCATTTTCCAGTAGCTCTTTGCTTTATCACCTGTCCACCAAACATGATAATACGTGCCTGAATTATTTTTACATTTCCAGCATCTATCTGACATATTTTTAAACATTTTTGCTAGTCTTGCTGGTGGCAAGTGCCATCTGTAAAACATTTTATATAAATTTTCCTTATACGAAGTTGACATTGTCAATTTATAATTTCTATCCCATTTTTCCATTTGCCATTTTTCTAGTTCTACGTTATACCCAAACGTTTTGACTATGAGATTGAAAGAAAAAGACGAAACAGAATATTATCAAACTTGGGATTTATTTTATAAATGGCTAGAGGAAAGTATGAAGGATTAGGGATTAAATATGTATTAGTGTTTTTTTTTTAACCCAGACAGCACTTTGGTTGAAAAATTATTATATGTATGTAAGAAAAAATCAATAAAATCTTTTAAAAAATAAATAAATCTACTGATCTAGATGCACACACAAGTGCCTGTGTCACTGTATTTTACACCCGCTGAAGCTTCTGGATGCCCTTCAAAAGCACCCCCATGGAGAGCACATTACAGTTCATCTGGGATGTGTCGAGGGTGTGACCTATAGTTATAACTGTAACAGTAATAATAGCAGACAGGGCATCCTGAGAACTTCTTCTCCACTCTTCTCCTTAAGGATCCCCAAAAAAGGAGCAATAGGGCCCCACGGGTTGCCTTTTCAAAATGACCATCTCTGAGCTTTGAGGCTAATAACACCAGGCCTGGAAAGGTATTTCATGTCACTCTAGGCTGGTTATCAGGAACAGACGCATGGATTGATTTTGCCCTAAAGGCAAGTCCTGAGAATGACGCTCCTGAATTCCAAGATTATTTTTTTTTCATTTTGAATGGCACTTCGTATAGGAAGAGTACCGCATGGAAGCTTTTGAACGTTGATGTTGGAGAGGTCATCTGAGAATACTATGGATAAGGGTGAAAGTTCATTCTCCGAACTTGTGGGTTGGTTTCCGAACATTTCGTTGCCAGGCTAGGTAACATCTTCAGCGGCGTTTAGGGAATGTCGTGTGTCAGTGCTCTTCTGTTTATAAGGGCTTCGGGTGTGGGTGTGTCAAGTGAGGGTTTTGTGATGGGGAGATTACATCAGGTGTAATAAAGAGAAGGACAAGGGGGGACATGATAGCAGTGTTCCAGTATCTCAGGGGCTGCCACAAAGAAGAAGGAGTCAAGCTATTTTCCAAGGCACCTGACGGCAGGACAAGAAGCAACGGATGGAAACTAATCAAGGAGAGAAGCAACCTAGAACTAAGGAGAAACTTCCTGACAGTTAGAACAATTAATCAGTGGAACAACCTGCCTCCAGAAGTGGTGAATGCTCCAACACTGGAAGTTTTTAAGAAGAGACTGGATGGCCATTTGTCTGAAATGGTATAGGGCAGTGGTTCTCAACCTTCCTAATGCCGCGACCCACACGCACCCACATGTGACCACACGTGACCCACACGTACGTGGAAAAGGCAATAACTCCAAACAAGGAAATGGGCAGAAAGTCCTGGCGTTTCTACGAAGCAGCAGCAGCAGCAAATCAGGCTTTCCCAGTTCCTGGCTCCGAGCAGCCCGGCGCAAAGTGGCCTTTCCTCTTAGGCAGCCCTTAGAAAAATGCACTTTCTTTCTGTCTTCCCCCTCCCTCCTTTCATGGCCCTAGCAGGAAGAGGGGACGGGAGAGCCACTTCTTCCACCCTCTTCCCTCCCCTCGCAAGAGCCCAGTTCGCCAGCGATCAGAACCTGAGAGGGAACCCATGACAAGCACTCCCGCGGCGGCCAAACCCTTTCGCCCTCATGCACCCTCACACACTCACTCGCGACCCTGCCCTGTTTCCTCCACCCCACTGGGGAGTTCAGCTGCCCATCTGCCCGGCTCTTCCTCCGCCCTCCAGGTGAAGGGAGCCTGCCCGCGAAGGCTTCGTACAGGGGGATTCTCACGTCGCGTCGCCTCCCCGCCTCCGGCAGCTGGGCTTGGCTGGCTGGCAGCGGCTCCCCTTTTCTCAGTCCAGACACAAAGGGGAGTCGCTGCTAAACTGCCAGTCTCAGCACCTGGCCCGTGGGCGCCGCGAAGCCCCGCACCGCCCTATCCTGCTGATGCTGCTCCGCTCCACCCGCCGTCTGCTGAGCTCGAGCTTGCCCTTCTTCCTTCCTTCCTTTTCTCCCTCTTTCCTTACTTCCTCCCTTTCCGAGAGCGCTCCGACCCTCGCGCACCGGTCTGACACAGCCTTTGGATGCCTGGAGCATAGAGATGGCTCTCTTGTTCGAGCTAGAGCGGCCCCCTCAGCCGGCCGAATCTCGCCGCCGTCGGTCGAGGTCTTTTCGGTGAAGTTGTGGGTGAGCCAAAGAAAAGGGGCCCGGCAGAAGGTTCTCTGCACCCCTCCTGTACCGCCATGTTGCCAGGGAAGAAGAGGAGAGAAAAGAATGGGAGAGGGGACAGGAGAGGGGGAGAAAGGGGGGTAGAAGAAAGAAAAGGAAAGAAAAAGAAACTCTGCTTCTTGTGCAGAGCCGGCAATCGCGGACCAAGACACCCGTTCGGGGTGGCGGCAGGCAAGCCCAGGCGCTCCTAGGTGGCCATGGCAAGCGGCAGCGACAGCGCAGGCCGACCACTGGCTGGGCCACCAGCTGGCCCAGCCCAAGGGAGGCAAGCCACCCACCAGGCCCCACGCGCGCCAGCTATCCTCCCAGCGCCCGCCGCTGCCGCGCTAGCCTCACCTTGGCCACCGCCCTTTCGGTGCGGCGGCAGGCAGGCCCAGGCGCTCCTGGGCGGCCCTCCCACCCCTGGCCCTCTTTTACTTACATTTAGTAGTTGCTCAGCAGGGAGGGGTGGAAACTTCCAGAAAGCTCTTAGCTGCAGACAACTTGCAGCAACGTTTGCCGACTGGGACTTTTGGCGGGCTCAGCAGGACAGAGACAGCCTGGACAATTCCTATTGGCTTTCGAAAGCCAATAGAATTAGACTCTCTTGAATAGAGTCTATTCTATTGGCTTTCAAAAGCCAATAGAATAAGAGGGAGTAGCACAGCTCATGAAAAAGGGGAAAAAAACCAAAAAAAAAATTTCCGGACTGCATTTCATAAGGATTCTATGAGGAAAAACTCCAGGACTTTGGTGACCCCTGTGAAATGGTCATTTGACCCCAAAAGGGGTCGCGACCCACAGGTTGAGAACCACTGCCTGAGCAGGGGGTTTCCTCCCTGAGCATGGGGTTGGACCAGATGACCTCCAAGGTTCCTTCCAACTTTATTATTATTATTATGTCAGCATCATCGGAAGGTGAACTGCTAGGGGAGGGGGCTTACATGGGTTGGTGCTGTCTCCGGTTGGCTGTGAGGTTGATTTGGACTCTGAGAGGTTTGTAGGCTGATTGCAGCTCAATGTGTCTGTTGATGGAATGGCTTGTGGGAGTGCCGGCCTTCGATGAACTCACAAGTGTGGCAGGTAGTGGTGTGGCCGACGATTTTAGTGTTGGTCCAATCAAACTGTTGTTTGATGTTAATGTTGCTCCAATTGAATTGGAGCAACACTAAAATCATTGGCCACACTACCACCCACCATGCTCATGAGTTCATCGAATCTGGTATCCCACAAACAATTCCATCACATTGACCCATTATATTGACCCATCACAAGCGTCTCTCTGATGATCACACCTGACTGATCACAAGACCCTCACTTGACACACCCACACC
>NW_015391123.1:30083-31617 GCF_001527695.2 Protobothrops mucrosquamatus
ATCCACCATCCATCTATCCATCCATCTTATATCTATCTATCTATCTATCTATCTATCTATCTATCTATCTATCTATCAAACTATCTATCTACAGTATATTTATCTATTGCTATAGCTGTCTACTGTCTACTGTTTTATTAAATTTTTAGGGGGTACGGGGGTGGCCAGGGGGGGCAGGGGGGATGCCTCTCTGAGGCCAAGGCCAGCCCTGTCTGAGGGACGCGGCATCAGAACGGTGAGGGAGGAGGCTGGGGGGTTAAGGGAGGGTGGTGTGATCAGTACGGTCAGTGGGAGGGGCAGATATGGCAGGAGCAGAGGACCATATCGGGTTTTGGGAGCACGCACACGCTGTTTACAAGCTTGTGGGTGCTCCGGTCCTCAGGACTCCACTCGGCCTCCAGGGATCTTAGATCCTCGGGCCCGGGATCACCGGCTGATGTTATGCAACGCCAGGTCCGTGGTAAACAAGGCCCCCCTCATCGAAGATCTTATTCAAGAGGGGGGTGAGGACCTGGCAGGTATCACCGAGACCTGGCTGGGCACGGAAGGGGGAGTGCCCCTCGTTGACATCTGCCTGCCGTGTTTCCAGGTATTCCATCAGCCAAGGACCCGGGGTAAGGGCGGTGGGGTAGCGGTCATTATAAGGGAGAGCCTATGTCCGAGGGAGACCACTGTACCTCAGATAGACGGTGGGGAGTCCCTCCTTGTGAAGTGGGGGCAAGGGGTACAAGTGGGCCTGTTGATTATATACCTAGCTCCCTGCTATGTATCAACAGCCCTGCCTGAGTTGGCTGATGTAATAGCAAGGGTGGCGGTTGAGACCCCCAGACTTATAGTCATGGGGGATTTCAATCTGCCATCAGCGGGCGAAACGTCGGCGGCAGCTCGGGAGTTCTTGGCTTCCATGATGGCCTTGGACTTGACCCAATTAGTTTATGCCCCCACTCACACGGGAGGACACACACTGGATCTAATTTTTGTCTCTGGCCAGTGGCAGAACGATCTGGAAATGGGGGAGGTAGTTATAGAACCCCTGTCATGGTCAGATCATTCACTCCTTAAGATGGACTTCCGGACCGCTCCCCCCTGCCGCAGGGAGTCGGAACCGCATAGATGGTTCCGTCCCAGGCGCCTGATGGACCCAGAGAGGTTCCGGATGGAGCTTGGGCCATATCCTGAGGATCTAGTTCACGACTCGGCTGAAAATCTGGCGGCGGCCTGGGAAGTGGCCACTGCCGCAGCACTGGACCAAGTCGTGCCTTTGCAGCCTCTGACCCGGCGCAGATCTCAACTGGCTCCCTGGTTTACTGAGGAGCTGAGAGAGATGAAACGCCAGAAAAGACGCCTAGAGAGCAGTTGGAGGGCTAGCCGAACCGAATCCGATCGAGCACAGGCAAGGACGCAGGTTAGATCCTACCTAGTGGCGATGAGGGTGGCTAGGTCTAATTACTACTCCACCCTCATTGCGTCATCAGATAATCGCCCGGCCACCCTCTTCAGGGTGACCCGCTCTCTCCTCCAGTTGAGGGAGGGA
>NW_015391124.1:0-2948 GCF_001527695.2 Protobothrops mucrosquamatus
GCTTTTTACACATACTGTTGAAAAATGTAGCAATGTAGTTTACTGTTGTTATATTAAGACTGTTACCCATGCTACACCATGCTTCAAGACAAAATTTCATTTTTTTGTAATTAAAAATAAATATTTAACAATATATAATTACATATTGTTTTTGTGATTAATCACTATGCTTTAATTATGTTCAATGCAAATACATCCTTCATATCAGATATTTACATTGCGATTCATAACAGTAGCAAAATTACAGTTATGAATTAGAAACGAAAATAATTTTATGGTTGGGGGTCACCACAACATGGTGGCCACGCCCACTTGGTGGCCGAACCCACTTGGTGGCAACACCCACTTGGTGGCCACACCCACTTGGCCACGCCCCTGGAACCCGGCGATGTATAAGTGGTTGGGGGTCACATCAACATGGTGGCCACACCCACTTGGTGGCCACGCCCACTTGGTGGCCAAACCCACTTGGCCATGCCCCTGGAACCCGGCAATGTATAAGGGGTTGGGGGTCACCACAACATGGAGAACTGTATTATGGGGTCGCGGCATTAGAAAGCTTGAGAACCACTGGTTTAAATGCAATGGAGGTCCAATCAATAAGGCCTAAGCTACTTTCCTCCTTTGATTTACCTCACGGATTGTAGCTCTTCCCAGCAAGCTCTGGGCAGTTTAAATGCAATGGAGGTCCAATCAGCAGGGCCTCAGCTACTTTTCATCTCCATCCTCCTCCATTTTAACTCACAGATTGTAGGTCTTTCCAGCAAGCTCTAGGCAGTTTAAATGCAATGGTGGTCCAATCAGCAGGGCCTCAACTACTTTCCTCCTCCACCCTCCTCCATTTTAACTCACAGATTGTAGCTCTTCCCATCAAGCTCTGGGCAGTTTCAATACAATGGAGGTCCAATCAGCAGGGACTCAGCTACTTTGCACCGCCACCCTCCTCTATTTTAACTCACAGATTGTAGCTCTTTCCATCAAGCTCTGGGCAGTTTAAATGCAAGGGTGGTCCAATGAGCAGGAACTCAGTTACTTTCCTCCTCCACCCTCCTCCGTTTGAACTCACAGATTGTAACTCTTCCCAGCAATCTCTGGGCAGTTTCAATGCAATAGTGGTCCAATCAGCAGGACCTCAGCTACTTTTCTCCTCCGTTTTAAGTCACGGATTGTACCTCTTCCCAGCAAGCTCTGGGCAGTTTAAATACAATGGAGGTCCAATCAGCGGGGCCTCATCTACTTTCCTCCTCCACCGTCCTCCGTTTTAACTCACAGATTGTAGCTCTTACCAGCTATCTTAAAGTTGTCAAGGTTGAGGACCCCTGCTCTAGGCAGTTTAAATGCAACGGTGGTCCAATGAGCAGGGCCTCAGATACTTTCCTCCTCCACCCTCCTCCTTTTTAACACCTGGATTTTGCACTTTCTAGCAATCTCTGGGCAGTTGAAATGATACGGTGATCCAATCAGCAGGGCCAAAGCTACTTTCCTCCTCCACCCTCCTCCTTTTTAACACACGGATTGTATCTCTTCCCAGCTATCTCTAGGCAGTTTAAATGCAACGGTGGTCCAATCAGAAGGGCCTCAGCTACTTTCCTCTCCGTTTTAAGTCATGGATTGTAGCTTTTACAAGCAAGCTCTGGGCAGTTTAAATGCAATGGAGGTCCAATAACCAGGCCCTCACCTACTTTCCTCCTTCTTTTCAATTCACAGATTGTACCTCTTCCCAGAAAGCTCTGGGCTGTTTAAATACAATGGAGGTCCAATCAGCAGGGCCTCAGCTACTTTCCATCTCCATCCTCCTCCATTTTAACTCACAGATTGTAGGTCTTTCCAGCAAGCTCTAGGCAGTTTAAATGAAACGGAGGTCCAATGAGCAGGGCCTCAGCTACTTTCCTCCTCCAACCTCCTCCTTTTCAACACATGGATTGGAGCTCTTCTCAGCAATCTCTGGGCAGTTTAAATGCAATGGTGGTCCAATCAGAAGGGCCTCAGCTACTTTCTTCCTACACCCTCTTCCCTTTTAACTCACAGATTGTAGCTCTTCCCAGCAATCTCTGGGAAATTTAAATGCAATGGAGGTCCAATCAGCAGGGCCTCAGCTACTTTCCTCCTCCACCCTCCTCCGTTTGAATTCACAGATTGTAGCTCTTGCCAGCAATCTCTAGGCAGTTTAAATGAAACGGAGGTCCAATGAGCAGGGCCTCAGATATTTTCCTCCTCCAACCTCCTCCTTTTCAACACACGGATTGGAGCTCTTCCCAGCAGTCTCTGGGCAATTTAAATGCAATGGTGGTCCAATCAGCAGGGCCTGAGCTACTTTCCACCTCCATCCTCCTCCATTTTAACTCACAGATTGTAGCTCTTTCCAGCAAGCTCTGGGTAGCTTAAATGCAATGGAGGTCCAATCAGCAGGGCCTCAGCTAGTTTCCACCTCCACCCTCCTCCTTTTTAACTCACACACTAGATCTAATTTTTGTCTCTGGCCAGTGGCAGAATGATCTGGAAATGGGGGAGGTAGTTGTTGAACCCCTGTCATGGTCAGATCATTCACTCCTCAGGATGGACTTCCGGACCGCTCCCCCCCGCCGCAGGGAGGAGGAACCGCTTAGATGGTTCCGCCCCAGGCGCCTGATGGACCCGGAGAGGTTCCTGACGGAGCTTGGGCCATATTCTGAGGACCTAGTTCACAATTCGGTTGAAAATCTGGCGGCGGCCTGGGAGACGGCCGCTGCCGCAGCATTGGACCGAGTCATGCCTTTGCGGCCTCTGACCCGGCGCAGATCTCAATTGGCTCCCTGGTTTACCGAGGAGCTGAGAGAGATGAAGCGCCGGAAAAGACGCCTGGAGAGCAGTTGGAGGGCGAGCCGAACCGAATCCGACCGAACACAGGCAAGGATACAGGTTAGATCCTACCTAGTGGCGATGAGGGTGGCGAGGTCTAACTACTACTC
>NW_015391124.1:5200-6578 GCF_001527695.2 Protobothrops mucrosquamatus
TGGCCTAGGGACATTTTAAATTGGTTTCTAATTAATTTTAAAATAAGAATAGGCCTATTGAATATATCTTTTAATTGATTTTAAATTTTGTAGATTTGTATCGATTGTTCTGTTTTTAATTGGCTGTAAGCCGCCCTGAGTCCACTAGGAGAAGGGCGGGATATAAATGCAATAAACTTGAAACTTGAAACTTGAAACAGATTGTAGCTCTTCCCAGCAATCTCTGGGCACTTTAAATGCAACAGTGGTCCAATCAGAAGGGCCTCAGATACTTTCCTCCTCCACCCTCCTCCTTTTTAACACACGGATTGTAGCTCTTTCTAGCAATCTCTGGGCAGTTTAAATGATACGGTGATCCAATCAGCAGGGCCTCAGCTGCTTTCCACCTCCACCCTCCTCCATTTTAACTCACAGATTGTAGCTCTTACCAGCTATCTTAAAGTTGTCAAGGTTGAGGACCCCTGCTCTAGGCAGTTTAAATGCAACGGTGGTCCAATGAGCAGGGCCTCAGATACTTTCCTCCTCCACCCTCCTCCTTTTTAACACCTGGATTTTGCACTTTCTAGCAATCTCTGGGCAGTTGAAATGATACAGTGATCCAATCAGCAGGGCCAAAGCTACTTTCCTCCTCCACCCTCCTCCTTTTTAACACACGGATTGTATCTCTTCCCAGCTATCTCTAGGCAGTTTAAATGCAACGGTGGTCCAATCAGAAGGGCCTCAGCTACTTTCCTCTCCGTTTTAAGTTATGGATTGTAGCTTTTACAAGCAAGCTCTGGGCAGTTTAAATGCAATGGAGGTCCAATAACCAGGCCCTCACCTACTTTCCTCCTTCTTTTCAATTCACAGATTGTACCTCTTCCCAGAAAGCTCTGGACTGTTTAAATACAATGGAGGTCCAATCAGCAGGGCCTCAGCTACTTTCCATCTCCATCCTCCTCCATTTTAACTCACAGATTGTAGGTCTTTCCAGCAAGCTCTAGGCAGTTTAAATGAAACGGGGGTCCAATGAGCAGAGCCTCAGCTACTTTCCTCCTCCACCCTACTCCTTTTTAACACATGGATTGTAGGTCTTCCCAGCAAGCTCTGGGCAGTTTAAATGATACGGTGGTCCAAACAGCAGGGCCTCAGCTACTTTCTTCCTCCACGCCCTTCCGTTTTACCTCACAGTTTGTAGCACTTCCCAGCAAGCTCTGGACAGTTTAAATACAATGGAGGTTCAATCAGCATGGCCTCAGCTACTTTCCAACTCCATCCTCCTCCATTTTAACTCACAGATTGTAGGTCTTTCCAGCAAGCTCTAGGCAATTTAAATGCAACAGTGGTCCAATCAGAAGGGCCTCAGCTACTTTCTTCCTACACCCTCCTCCTTTTCAAT
>NW_015391124.1:9309-11227 GCF_001527695.2 Protobothrops mucrosquamatus
CTTCCCAGCAAGCTCTGGACAGTTTAAATACAATGGAGGTTCAATCAGCATGGCCTCAGCTACTTTCCAACTCCATCCTCCTCCATTTTAACTCACAGATTGTAGGTCTTTCCAGCAAGCTCTAGGCAATTTAAATGCAACAGTGGTCCAATCAGAAGGGCCTCAGCTACTTTCTTCCTACACCCTCCTCCTTTTCAATGCACAGATTGTACCTCTTCCCACCAAGCTCTGGGCAGCTTAAATACAATTGAGGTCCAATCAACAGGTCCTCATCTACTTTCCTCCTCTGTTTTACCTCACGGATTGTAGCTCTTCCCAGCAAGCTCTGGGCAGTTTAAATACAATGGAGGTCCAATCAGCAGGACCTCAGCTACTTTCCTCCTCCGTTTTAAGTCACGGATTTTACCTCTTCCCAGCAAGCTCTGGGCAGTTTAAATACAATGGAGGTCCAATCAGCAGGACCTCAGCTACTTTCCTCCTCCACCGTCCTCCATTTTAACTCACAGATTGTAGCTCTTTCCAGCAAGCTCTGGGCAGTTTAAATACAATGGAGGTTCAATCAGCAGGGCCTCAGCTACTTTCCAACTCCATCCTCCTCCATTTTAACTCACAGATTGTAGGTCTTTCCAGCAAGCTCTAGGCAATTTAAATGCAACGGTGGTCCAATCAGAAGGGCCTCAGCTACTTTCTTCCTACACCCTCCTCCTTTTCAATGCACAGATTGTACCTCTTCCCACCAAGCTCTGGGCAGCTTAAATACAATTGAGGTCCAATCAACAGGTCCTCATCTACTTTCCTCCTCTGTTTTACCTCACGCATTGTAGCTCTTCCCAGCAATCTCTGGGCACTTTAAATGCAACAGTGGTCCAATCAGAAGGGCCTCAGATACTTTCCTCCTCCACCCTCCTCCTTTTTAACACACGGATTGTAGCTCTTTCTAGCAATCTCTGGGCAGTTGAAATGATACGGTGATCCAATCAGCAGGGCCTCAGCTACTTTCCACCTCCACCCTCCTCCATTTTAACTCACAGATTGTAGCTCTCTCCAGCAAGCTCTGGGCAGTTTAAAAGCAATGGTGGTCCAATCAGCAGGGCCTCAGCTACTTTCCTCCTCCACCCTCCTCCGTTTGAACTCACAGATTGTAGCTCTTTCCAGCAAGCTCTGGGCAGCTTAAATACAATGGAGGTCCAATCAGCAGGGCCTCAGTTACTTTCCTCCTCCACCCTCCTCCGTTTGAACTCACAGATTGTAACTCTTCACGCCAATCTTTGGGCAGTTTAAATGAAATAGTGGTCCAATCAGCAGGACCTGAGCTACTTTTCTCCTCCGTTTTAAGTCACGGATTTTACCTCTTCCCAGAAAGCTCTGGGCAGTTTAAATACAATGGAGGTCCAATCAGCAGGACCTCAGCTACTTTCCTCCTCCACCGTCCTCTGTTTTAACTCACAGATTGTAGCTCTTTCCAGCAAGCTCTGGGCAGCTTAAATACAATGGAGGTCCAATCAGCAGGACCTCAGCTACTTTCCTCCTCCACCGTCCTCCGTTTTAACACACGGATTGTAGCTCTTCCCAGCAATCTCTAGGCAGTTTAAATGCAACGATGGTCCAATCAGCAGGGCCTCAGCTGCTTTCCACCTCCACCCTCCTCCATTTTAACTCACAGATTGTAGCTCTTACCAGCTATCTTAAAGTTATCAAGGTTGAGGACCCCTGCTCTAGGCAGTTTAAATGCAACGGTGGTCCAATGAGCAGGGCCTCAGATACTTTCCTCCTCCACCCTCCTCCGTTTTAACTCACAGTTTGTAGCTCTTCCCAACAAGCTCTGGACACTTTAAATACAATGGAGGTCCAATCATCAGGGCCTCAGCTACTTTACACCTCCACCCTCCTCCATTTTAACACACAGATTGTAGCTCTT
>NW_015391124.1:13665-16671 GCF_001527695.2 Protobothrops mucrosquamatus
AGTTTGTAGCTCTTCCCAACAAGCTCTGGACACTTTAAATACAATGGAGGTCCAATCATCAGGGCCTCAGCTACTTTACACCTCCACCCTCCTCCATTTTAACACACAGATTGTAGCTCTTCCCAGCAAGCTCTGGACAGTTTAAATACAATGGAGGTCCAATCAGCAGGGCCTAAGCTACTTTCCTCCTCCACCCTCCCCCGTTTGAACTCATAGATTGTAGCTCTTCCCAGCAAGCTCTGGGCAGGTTAAATACAATGGAGATCCAATCAGCAGGGCCTCAGCTACTTTCCTCCTCCACCCTCCATCTTTTTTAACACAGAGATTATAGCTCTTCCCAGCAATCTATGGGCCGTTTAAATGCAACGATGGTCCAATCAGCAGGGCCTTAGCTACATTCCTCCTCCACCATCCTCCATTGTAACTCACAGATTGTAGCTCTTCCCAGCAAACTCTAAGCCAGTGGTTCTCAACCTGTGGGTCAGGACCCCTTTGGGGGTAGAACGACACTTTCACAGGGGTCGCCTAAGACCATCGGAAAACACATATTTCCGATGGTCTTAGGAACCGAGACACCGCTCCTCTATCTCCTTGCCCTCCTCTTCCTCCTCCCCTTCTTCCTGCTGCTGCCTTCCAGGTGGCTTGGGCGGGCGCCGGGACAAGAGGGGTTCCTGGGAGGGAGCAGCCAGGCTGGCGGAGGGGCTGGCAGGGGTTCCGCGGCACCAGCCCCCACAGCGGCTCCATTGGATGGGTGGAGGGTGAGGCCAGGCAGCGTGGAGTCCCGGCTGGGGCGGACACGGCAGTTTCCTCTCCCTCCTCCTCTCCTTCTTCCTCCTGGTGCACCCCGGGCGGCTTGGGCGTGCGCCGGGACAAGAGGGGTTCCTGGGGGGGGAGTAGCCGGGCTGGCAGAGGGGCTGGCAGGGGCCGCGTGGCACCAGCCCCCACCATGGCTCCATCGATGGGCAGAGGGCGAGGCCAGGCAGCGCAGAGTCCCGTATGGGGCGGCTGCTTCCTCGCCCTCCTACTCTCCTTCTTCCTCCTGCTGCCCCCCAGGCAGCTCGGGTGGGCACTGTCCCCACCGCGGCTCCATCGATGGGTGGAGGGCGAGGCTGGGCAGCACGGAGTCCCGGCAGGGGCGGCGGCCAGGCCGGGGGCGGCGGGGACCCCCGACGATGCAGCCATAAGAGAGAGAGAGAAAGAGAGAGAAGAATGAGAGAGAAACAGAGGAAAAGAGAGAGGAAAGAGAGAGAGAAAGAGAAAGAGAGAGGAAAGAGAAAGAGAAAAAGGGAGGAAACAGAGAAAGAGAGAGAGAGAAAGAGAGGAAAGAGAGAGAGAGGGAGAGGGAGAGGAAAGAGAAAAAAGAGAGGAAAGAGAGAGAGAGGAAAGAGAAATGAGAGAGGAAAGAGAGACAGAGAGAGACCGTTTTGACATCTAAAATGAAGATAACACTGCATATATCCTTGTTTACCTTTATTTTATATATACACACACAAACACAGATACATACATACATACATACATACATACATTAAAGGTAAAAAAGAATATATGCAGTGTTATCTTCATTTTAGATATCAAAAGGGTTTTGCGGCTCCCAGTGTTTTGTTTTCGGTGGGAAACGTGTCCAAGTGGCTCTTTGAGTGTTTTCGGTTGCCTACCCCTGTCCTAAGGGAGGCTACGCTGCTTCGCGGCCCTTTCCACGGAGGAGGCTGAACTAAGCTGTGCCGGCGCTGTCGCCCTCTTGGCTCTCTCTCTCTCTCTCTCTCTCTCTCTCTCTCTCTCTCTCTCTCTCTCTCTCTCTCTCTCTCTCTCTCTCTCTCTCTCTCTCTCTCTCTCCAGCAAGATTGTAGCTCTTCCCAGCAAACTCTAACCAATTTAAATGCAATGGAGGTCCAATCAGCAGGACCTCAGCTACTTTCCTCCTCCACCCTCCTCCGTTTTAACTCACAGATTGTAGCTCTTCCCAGCAAGCTCTGGACAGTTTAAATGTAATGGAGGACCAATCATCAGGGCCTCAGCTACTTTCCTCCACCACCCTCCTCCATTTTAACACACAGATTGTAGCTCTTCCCAGCAAGCTCTGTCTTAAGTCCGGAGAATAATGGCGCTTGAGACAAAGCATTTCTAACAAGTCTTTATTCTCTGCTTCCATTCTACGAACAACCCGAGCAGAGGCACGCAGGCCTCTATTTATACCTTCTGATCCCCGGGCAAGTTCCGCCAATCAAGAGGCGGTCTTTTCCCGCCTTGCGCATGCGCTCAAGGTCGGCGCCACTCAGTCTGGTCCCGGGCAGCTTTTGCAATTGCCCGGGACTCTTGCAACGTCCCGAGTTTGCTTCTGCAGGCTCAGGACACAACACCCCTCCCCCCTAGATGAAATAATACGGCGCCCACATGGACGCCATCATAGTGATGGTTATATAGTTAACTGATAAGTTAAGTTACACAGTGTGTGTAAGATGTGGAACTGTTCCGTCATACAAAGACCCAGTAGCCCCAACATCGTTTACGTAGTGTCAACCAGTGAGAACCTCTAATTCAGTGATTGCAGATCGCATGCTCACCTTACGTAATCTGCAAGGTATTTGGGAGGGCCTTTGACCCTAGCGACCTTCTCGGACCTGGGGAACTTGTAGTGTTTTCCCCGTGGCTTCCCACACTAGGTGAATTTCCTTGTGGTTGTTGTGTGACTTCAGTTTGACTTTCCTGCCCGTCTCTTAGGCTTGAGAAGTCAGAACTCTGTTGATCACTATACCTGGTTGACCTACCACCAATGGAGTTTTCCAACCCCTCTGAACTCATCTCCATGTTCCCTGACGGAGTGTGGTTTTCCTGGCTCCTTCCTGTAGTGTTAGGGTTTAGGGATGCCTCCCTGTTAGCCCTTAAGCGTGGGGACATCCTTCTATGAGCCATTTCAGCAAAGGATGTGTTTCCCCTCTGTTTTGCCTGCTCTCTTGCATGTTGTGAGTTGTGAGTATGCTCCCAGTGATTCTCCGTGTCTGGAGT
>NW_015391124.1:19250-23000 GCF_001527695.2 Protobothrops mucrosquamatus
CCTGACGATCTTTGGACCTCCTCCCAGCTGCTTGGTAAAGCTTGTCCACCTCTTCTTCAGGATCTTCTTCCGAATCCTCGCGCACGTCTTCCTTGTGAATAGTGGCAGTCTCTGGAACGTTTCGCTTAGGCCGCATGTTCTTGACCGCCCCACCGGCAGCTTCTTCAGCCGAAACCTCTCGCAGAGCATCTTGGAAGGACACATCTTCCCTGGCGAACAGTCTCTGCTGTAAGTCTGTGTTCCTCAGTCCACACACAAAACGATCGCGCAGTCTTTCCTCTAAGTCCTTGAAGTCGCATGGTTTAGCTGCTCTTCTCAAGGCCGCAACGTATTCTTTTGCTGATTCTCCAACTTGCTGATCTCTCTGTTGAAATGTGTGCCTCCAAGCCATTACAGATTGCTTGGGCTGGAAATGTTCCTTTAAAGTTTTCTTCAGATCGGAGTATGATACCGTTTCCAGCGAGTCCGGGGCGATTAAGCTCTCGGCGATATCAAAGGCGTCTTGCCCACAAACGCACAACAATGTGGCAGCCTTTAAGCCTTCCTCCCGAATCTGGTTTATGCGGAAATACGTCTCGACTCTTGCAACATAAGATTCCCACCTCTCGGGGTGAGAGACGTCGAATTCCGCTAAATGCCCAACTTTCGCCATGATCGAGGATCAGGTCTTCTTCTTCAGCCGCACGCACCCTCCAGTGATTTCGTACTGGCAGGATAACGCTGACTTCCACGCCGTTTTCTCTCCCGGACTTCTTTGGGTGAGTCTTCAAGCTTTCCTAGCTGTATAGACTGGATCCCATCCTCGTCGCCAGTGTTAACTCCGGAGAATAATGGCGCTTGAGACGAAGCATTTCTAACAAGTCTTTATTCTCTGCTTCCATTCAACGAACAACCCGAGCAGAGGCACGCAGGCCTCTATTTATACCTTCTGATCCCCGGGCAAGTTCCGCCAATCAAGAGGCGGTCTTTTCCCACCTTGCGCATGCGCACAAGGCCGGCGCCACTCAGTCTGGTCCCGGGCAGCTTTTGCAATTGCCCGGGACTCTTGCAACGTCCCGAGCCTGCTTCTGCAGGCTCAGGACACAACACTCTGGACACTTTAAATACAATGGAGGTCCAATCAGCAGGACCTCAGCTACTTTCCTCCTCCACCCTCCTCTGTTTTAACTCACAGATTGTAGCTCTTCCCAGCAAGCTCTGGGCAGTTTAAATGCAACGGAGGTCCAATGAGCAGGGCCTCAGCTACTTTCCTCCTCCACCCTCCTCCGTTTTAACTCACAGATTGTAGCTCTTCCCAGCAAGCTCTGGGCAGTTTAAATGCAACGGAAGTCCAATCAGCAGGACCTTAGCTACTTTCCTCCTCCACCATCATCCATTGTAACTCACAGATTGTAGCTCTTCCCAGCAAACTCTAAGCAATTTAAATGCAATGGAGGTCCAATCAGCAGGACCTCAGCTACTTTCCTCCCCCACCCTCCTCCGTTTTAACTCACAGATTGTAGCTCTTCCCAGCAAGCTCTGAGCAGTTTAAATGCAACGGAGGTCCAATCAGCAGGGCCTCAGCTACTTTCCTCCTCCACCCTACATCTTTTTTAACACAGAGATTATAGCTCTTCCCAGCAATCTATGGGCCGTTTAAATGCAACGATCGTCCAATCAGCAGGACCTCAGCTACTTTCCTCCTCCACCATCCTCCATTTTAACTCACAGATTGTAGCTCTTCCCAACAATCTCTGGGCAGTTTAAATGGAACGGTGGTCCAATCAGCAGGGCCTCAGCTCCTTTCCTCCTCCACCCTCCTCCGTTTTAACTCACAGTTTGTAGCTCTTCCCTGCAAGCTCTGGGCAGTTTAAATGCAATGGAGGACCAATCAGCAGGGCCTCAGCTACTTTCCTCCTCCATCCTCCTCTGTTTTTATTCACAGTTTGTAGCTCTTCCCAGCAAGCTCTGGGCAGTTTAAATTCAATGGAGGACCAATCAGCAGGGCCTCAGCTACTTTACACCTCCACCCTCCTCCATTTTAACACACAGATTGTAGCTCTTTCCAGCAAGCTCTGGGCAGTTTAAATACAATGGAGGTCCAATCATCAGGGCCTCAGCTACCTTCCTCCTCCATCCTCCTCCTTTTTAACACACAGATTATAGCTCTTCCCAGCAATCTATGGGCAGTTTAAATGCAACGATGGTCCAATCAGCAGGGCCTTAGCTACTTTCCTCCTCCACCCTCCTCCATTTTAACTCACAGATTGTAGCTCTTCCCAGCAATCTCTGGGCAGTTTAAATGGAACGGTGGTCCAATCAGCAGGGCCTTAGCTACTTTCCTCCTCCACCATCCTCTATTGTAACTCACAGATTGTAGCTCTTCCCAGCAAACTCTAAGCAATTTAAATGCAATGGAAGTCCAATCAGCAGGACCTCAGCTACTTTCCTCCTCCACCCTCCTCCGTTTTAACTCACAGATTGTAGCTCTTCCCTGCAAGCTCTAGGCAGTTTAAATGCAATGGAGGTCCAATCAGCAGGGCCTCAGCTTCTTTCCACCTCCACCCTCCTCCATTTTAACTCCCAGATTGTAGCTCTTTCCAGCAATCTCTGGGCAGTTTAAATACAACAGTGGTCCAATCTGCAGGCCCTCAGCTACTTTCCTCCTTCACCCTCCTGCATTTTAACTCACAGATTGTAGCTCTTCCCAGCATGCTCTGGGCAGTTTAAATGCAATGGAGGTCCAATCAGCAGGGCCTCATCTACTTTCCTCCTCCACCCTCCTCCGTTTTAGCTCACACATTGTAGCTCTTCTCAGCAACCTCTGGGCAGTTTAAATGGAAATATTATTTTTAATAATATCCATTTCATCAACCCCATGCACTTGGTCTTCACTTTGTAGAAAGTCCATTAATCAATGATGTAGTATTTTTATGATACAAGCTTTCAAAATCTTGGTCATGCCATCATCTTCAGACACTGTCATTTCAAAAACAAGAAATAACATAGATAACACTGATGGTTTCAATGAATGAAAATACTATTTTTTAATGTTTATTTTGGATATTCGACAAAAACACCAATAGCAGGGTGAAAAAATCATTGCCATTCCCTCGTTGGAGCCTGAATCTGCAGAGGAAGATGAGCCTGAGCTAGAGCCGATGGAGTTCAAGGGGGAGGCATCATTGGCTTCGGAGTAATATGGGGAGGAGCAGGCTGAGGCAGGCCAGGGCCTTTCAGGATTTAGACCGCTTGAATGCAGGGAGGAACAGGGGCAGGATGACCAAGAGAGGCTAAGCAGTGAACATGAGAGGCAGAGCTCAGGCGATGAGCAAGGACCACACCCTCCTGATCCTCGACCATGGAGAGTGGAGAGAAGGTGGGAGCAGTGCAGGTTGACCTGACTACTTGGGAGGAGAGCGCCCCACCCCTCTCCACAAGGCACACCTGGGGACTGAGACTTAAGGAGATCCTGTGGGGAGGGGCATTTGTTGGGAACAAACGCTGAATTCATGGACGTTGCCGACGTTGGACATTTCCTGGATTTCTTGGTTTATTGCTTGCTTCCTGTATTTTTTTTTTTTTTTTTTATATTGTGAGCTAACATCACATATATTTTTTTTTTATTTTTTTTTTTAATTTTTAAAAAAATTTTATTGACAAAACAATTAAAACAAAAAGGGACATGACATGACGTTCCAGTATACATAATCCTAGTAATTCGTTCCTTATCATATTTAAAGTTCTAAATATACATCTCTCTACATATTA
>NW_015391124.1:26408-27694 GCF_001527695.2 Protobothrops mucrosquamatus
GCGTTGCGCAGTTGGGAACCCCCACGTCGGGTGAAGGACGTCCAGCGTCTGCTGGGGTTCGCCAACTACTACCGGACCTTCATCCCGGGCTTTGCCACTCTGACCGTGCCGCTGACCCAACTCCTTCGGAAGAAGGTCCCGTTCCAGTGGGGGCCCCCGCAGCAGCAGGCCTTCGAGGTCCTCAAGCGGGCCTTCCTCAGAGAGCCGGTTCTCAGGCATCCCAATCCACACCGTCCGTTCGTGGTGGAGACGGATGCGTCCAACGTGGCGATTGGAGCAGTTCTGCTACAGGCTCCGGTGGATGGTGGCACTCTTTTTCCCTGCACTTATTACTCCCGGAAACTCAATCCTTCCGAGCGCAACTACACCATCTGGGAAAAAGAGTTGCTGGCTATCAAGGCCACGTTCGAGGCTTGGCGGCATCACCTTGAGGGGGCCCGATACCAGGTGGAGGTGCGGACAGACCATCGGAACTTAGAGCACCTCACCACGGCCAGGAAATTGAACCAGCGGCAGATCCGGTGGTCGTTGTTTTTCGCCCGGTTCAACTTCCACGTCACCTATGTTCCGAGCGGCCTCAATCAGAGGGCGGACGCGCTATCCCGCAAGCTGGAATACTTCTGCCCCAAGGACCCCCTTCCCCCTCGGACGGTGCTACCTGCAGAGGCCTTGGCCGCGGTCCAGGAACCGGCGGACCTGCGGGCTCAGGTGCGGGAAGCGCAGCACCGTGATGCCTGGTCGCAGCAGCGGAGAGCGGAAGTTGGCCCAGCGTCCCCATGGACCTTGGAGGATGACTTGGTGAAGCACCGGGGCCGACTGTACGTGCCTACAAGCCCGCTCCGAGCCCTCGTCCTGAGCCAGTGCCATGACAATCCCGCAGCGGGGCACTTCGGGTTCTTCAAGACCTTGAACCTGGTGACGCGGACTTTTTGGTGGCCTAGGGTACGGCATGACGTGCACGTTTATGTGACGTCCTGTGTGACGTGCCGACAGGCCAAAGCCATGTCCGGCCCACCTCCTGGACTCCTCCAACCGCTGCCGACACCGGAGAGACCGTGGGGTGCCATCTCCATGGATTTCCTGACGTATCTCCCCCTGTCCGCCACGTTCACAACCGTCCTCGTGGTGGTGGACATGCTCACGAAGATGGCCCATTTCATCCCGTGCCGCGGACTGCCATCCGCCCGCACCACGGCCCGTCTGTTCCTGCAGCACATCTTTCGCCTCCATGGCCTGCCGGACAGGGTAGTGTCGGACCGCGGGGCCCAGTTCACGGCCCGGTTTTG
>NW_015391124.1:28542-29607 GCF_001527695.2 Protobothrops mucrosquamatus
CAAGACATGGTTGTTCCAGCTTGCGGGACTGGCCTAAGGGATTTTAAAGGGGTTTTAATTACTTTTAATCTGATTAGTTTAAATATTTCTTTTTAATTAATTTTAATAGGTGTATTGTATGTTTGTATTTTATCTAATTGTTAGCCGCCCTGAGTCCGCAAGGAGAAGGGCGGGATATAAATGTAATTAAATAAATAAAATAAAATAAATAAATAAATAAAATAATTAATTAATTAAATAAATAAATTAGCTAAAATTAGTTATAAACACTTAAAACAGTTATTCAATACATCCCTTTTAAATGGGACAATACTTGGCCAAATATTGCATGAACAGGATTGACCCCAATCACTTTGTGGATAGGAGCCTTCAACTACAGCAGGGGTAGTCAACCTTGGCTCTTTTATGACTCGTGGACTTCAACTCCCAGAATTCCTGAGCCCACATGGCTGGCTCAGGAATTCTGGGAGTTGAAGTCTACGAGTCATAAAAGAGCCAATGTTGACTACCCCTGAACTACACCATATGTGAATAGAATAGAATAGAATAGAATAGAATAGAATAGAATAGAATAGAATAGAATTCTTTATTGGCCAAGTATGGTTGGCCACACAAGGAATTTGTTTCCTTGTGTGTAATTTATAGTAAATATGCATCTCTTGAATCAAAGTACAGGTAGTCCTCGACTTACAATAGTGACTGTTCGAAGTTACAATGGCACTGAAAATAAGGGACTTATGACCATTTTTCACGCTTATGATTATTGCAGCATCCTGATGATCATGTGATTTACATTCAGATGTTTGACAACTGACTCACATTTATGACGGTTGCCATATCCTGGGATCATGCAATCCCCTTTTGCGACCTTCTGACAAGCAAAGTTAATGGGGAAGCCAGATCCACTTAACAACCATGTTAATTTAACAACTGCAATGATTCACTTAACAAACATGGTGAGAAAAGTCGTAAAATGGGGCAAAACTCATCAAATTTCTCACTTAGCAACCTAAATTTTGGATTCAATTGTGGCCATAAGTTGAGGACTACCTATATAGCAAATAT
>NW_015391124.1:31797-38196 GCF_001527695.2 Protobothrops mucrosquamatus
CAGCTGGAGCTGTCATTTCTTCGCGGCCGCCATTTGCGGCCGGCTTCTTCCTCCGCCCGACTTGCAAGGGCTTCACCCGAGTTCGCTGATCCCAACCGCCGTTAAGGATAGCTCCTCAGGACGCCTTGTTGTTCCCGGTCTCCCTCCAGGGAACCAGGGACCCCTAGGGATCTGTCAGGCGGTCGGGAACGGGTACAGATGCTCCAGAGAAACGTCCAGCACACCCGTTCTTCTTGACAGCTGGCCCCGCCTCCGCTTGCTTCCTGTATTAATTGCCTTGTTCCTTTGCTTCCTGGACTCATAGATTTAGTCCCTTGCACTGCTGGATTTCTTTTTTTGGCAGCTGTTGTGCTCACAGCTTTGTGTTGGACTACTTGCACCAGAGGCTGCTAGAGGTGTGTCTGCGTGTGTGTGTCTTCACTTTGCTCTGGGACTTGCCAGAAATGTGAGGGCAGTTGGGGAACCTTTGGAGCAATAAAGGGGCGGTTTGAACTGTCAGCTGACTGTGTTGCCTCTGTGCCATGCCCCAGGTCATCACAATCATATTCTGGGCATTCTCGTCAATACTGTATAACTTAGCTCTTTTCCTAGCTTTGCAACCACTCTTTGCTGGTTTAGGAATCAATTTTACATCAAACAAATCGCCATAAAACTCAGCCATATCACTTTTATTAAAGTCTTCTTTGGAGTCTGAAGCTGCCATATTATTTTCAAATGCAGGCCAGAGTTAAACTGTTAAATTTCACAGCCTCCTGCAGGACCATGGCCTGTAAATGAGCCTATTAACAAGACATGTTCAGAATGTCTAGCGTGGAACAAAAGATCTGCAGGGGCAATACTTCAAGACAAGGCAAATATTTTCCAGGAGGAAACGTATGCAATGCTGCAACAGATTCAAATGACAATGGTTTCAAATCATGATGAGATTAAAAACAACTTTGACAACATAAATGAACACATCTTTAACTTAAACCTACAATTAAAAAACTCTCAGAAAACGACGACAAAGAATGAACAAACAAACCAGATAACAGAATACAAACTAGAGGACAGGGACCCAAAGATGGAAGCTACAAATGAAGAGAACTACAGTCTAATACAAACAAAAGAAAACTTGCAAGATTTTTCCACAACAATGGAAATGGAAAAGATATCTTATTTTTCAGAACTTCAAAATAAACTTGAACATAGGAAAGAAGATCTAACAAAATGGATTGTAGAGCAGCCAGGAGAATTATTAGAGTTTGGGAGACAAAAAATGCACATCCTACCTAACTTGTCTGTTTTATTCCCAACAACATTCACAAAAATACAGGAAGAATCCCCTGGCAAGCTGAATACACTGACTTGGAAAATTACTTCGCAAAAGAAGGCTAGAGTTAGATTCAAGAGATTTGATTCGACCTACCAGATAGAGTACTATATGATTAAACACCTGTTTGAATATGGTTAAAAGAATAGATAAATCATGGATATAAAGGGCCCCTACAGTAAGAGGGATAAGACATACAAGTAGTATAGTATTCTTTATAATATATGAAATATAAAAATATTGGGATGGAGTATGTGAATGAAAAGTTTGGATATTTAAAGGTAATTAACATTGAGAAAATTATGACTGATAAAAATGGTTTAAATATAGAGGGGAAATTAAGCTTAAATAAGAATCTTGAAAAAAGGATATATAGTGACTTAATAAGATGACTTTTATGAATATAATTGAAACATAAGCAGATCATAAGAGATGTTATATGCTGATGTTACTGTTATTTGTACAAATACAAGAAAAATATTTATATTCAACCTTGTATATATTGGAAGCATTAAGAACTATATTTGCTTAATGTTGATAAAAGGAGAATACTATTGGAAGAAGAGACGATCAAAGAAATATATCATTAATAGACTGATTATGGAATTATAGAAATTAATTATTATTGATTGTTTTTTAAATATATGAACCCAGACAACACGCTGTTTACTAAGCACTAAAGATTGTTATTGTAAACAATCAATAAAATATATTTTTTTAAAAAAAGACTCAGCGAAGATTTGAGGATGAAGGAAAAGAATGGAGCCGTTGCTAGCTTCAATGGAACTCCGGCTGTTGGAGCACAAGCAGCTGCTCCATCCACTTAGGAGGCGTCACTGGCAGGGGCTCAGCCAAAGTCCCAGTTGATCCAACCTGGGAAGCTGGTACCGCAGGGAGGAACTATGATCCTAGCAGACCTCTATCAAGCCGAAGCTTCCCCTCAGGGCAGGAGCACTCCTGTTGCCACTGAAGAGGAACTCCTGTTGCTGCCGTCCCAGGGGGTTTCGTCCATGGCATACCAGAAGGGAAAGGGATTAATCAGAGAGGACAACTCCAGAGACTGAAAGTTACAGTCCACAGTCCACAGTCCACAGCCCCTCGCTTGAGCAGCTGAAGGATAAGTTCAGCAGATTAGAAGTAAAAGAGACGGTTCACGTTGCCCAGGATGTGTGCACCATGGGGGAGGAATGCCAAGGGCTACCCATCTCTTCCCCCCACCTCGCTGGAGTCCCAGCCTGACTGCAGGAGCCTGTGCTGCCTCACCTATTCCCCAGCCAGCTGTGATGTCAAGCCTTGTATCCCAACCAAGCCCGCTGCCACGGCCTCAGACTGCCAGTCCAGGAACCCCACCAAGGGAAGTCCGGAGGGTGGTTCGGCCATGTCCCCAGGACCAACAGGCAGCTCAGCAGCAAGTGCAGGAGGCCCCGCCATGATTTGAACCACCTCCCATCAAGCCCCTTTTTGATGGGGACCCCAAGAAGATATCCTTCTTCCTGAACCAGGTGTGGGCTCATCTAGATCGCTACGCTTATGCCTACCTGGATGATGCTCAGATGGTGAATGCTGTGGTGGCCAATTTGGAGGGTGAAGTGGCCGACTGGGTGACCAACCTCCATGATGAAGGGGTTCCTGAACTGCAGAATGCTAACCTATTCATGGAGCAACTGAGAGGTCATTTTGAAGACGAATCCCAGACCCTGTTGGCCGAGAAGGAGATCCATCGTCTGAAGCAACAAGGTCGCCCCGCTAAGGAATATGTTTGTGAATTCAGACGAGTTGCTGGTCAGCTGGGGCAGTGGCCAGAACGATCGTTGATCAATTACTTCAAGCAGGGGCTAGACTGCAACTTACTCCAAGCCTGCATCATTCAGGGTTTTCCTAACCAATTGCATGAGTGGTACAGCATGGCAGTGATGCTAGACATCGAATTGGACCGCCCCAGAAAGCCAGGCACAGCTGAACCCAAGCCACCGCATGTCCAGGAGAAACGACTTTTTGGCCGACATTCCCAGGCCACTACAAACACCAGCGTCCCCCAAGCGCCAGCCAGGGTTCCTATCAAGTGCTACCGATGCAGTCAAATGAGTCACTGTGCTGTGGAGTGCCCAGCTCCCAGGCCCCAATCCAAAAGCATGCCAACTGCCACTGCAAAGCCACAAAAAGCTCCCAGAGGAGGAAGAGAGAAGACAAACTGGGCACGTCAAGACCCAGTCGTGGACTTCCGGTTGAGTCGCTGCACCGATGGCAGCTTCTCCATGAGCTGTCTGCCCTGAAGACACGTAAGAGCCGCAGGAACAGCTGTTCCGCGGCTCAGAATCCCCTTCCCTGGGCAAAGGGGGGGTGAGCTTCCCCGATAGGGGTAGAGCTCCCTAGCCCTCATATCTTTACAGCGGTGAGGGCTAAGGTGAGTTCCCCCTGAGTCGGGGACTTCTCCGTGCTTCAGGCTGCCTTCGTTAAAATGAAGCCAGACGCGGACTCAGCCTCTGCCGTTCCAGGAAAGCGTGAGTTGAATTTGACAGGCAGACAGAGCCTACCAGGAGGATTTAAAATTGATTGAACTGAAACCTTAACTCTAGAAATAAAGAATCTTCTTTGTTTTCTATGTTAACTTGAAGAAGAAGGAATATGGCTGCGGAAGGGTGTTTCTGTTTTTTCAATTGAAAACATATGAGACTTTCACTTTTTGGAGACTTTCTCTTGGACTATTTACTGTAACAGATTTAGCTACTTTGAGTTGCCTGGACAAGCTATCTGTTTCTATCATTGTCTGATGTGATTACAAGACTTTATAAGACTTTTATAAGACTTTTACAAGATTTTATATTATACAAATGAAAGTATAAGAGAAGAAGGAGAAAACTAAAATGGCCTCTAAGCGTGTGGGAACTTTTGTTCCTCAAAAAAGCACAATCTCCTCTCCAGCTGTTCAAACACCACAGCAGCCAAAACCTAAGACTCCTCCGCCTTCCCCCCCAGTTCCAGCACTTACATTGAGAGATATTCAGGATGCATTAAAGGACAATGCAAGACAGATTAGAACGGAAATGGAGGAGTTGCTTGAAAAGAAACTTGAAGAGAAGAATGCAGAGATGAGAGATGATATATTGTTTGCATTGCAAGGTCTGGCAGTTCATGTAGAACGTATTGAAGGACGGGTGGATGAAGTGGAGGAACATGTTGAAAGCATGGAACTTAGACTGGGAAAAGTGGAGGAGAATGTGGATTTAACTCAAAATGAGGTCATTTTGTCACAATACAGAGAAATGGAATATGCTTTGAGAATAAGGGGGCTGAAAGAAAATGCTCAAGAAAAATTAGAAGAGGAGATTGCAGCAGATCTGGCCTTGGTTTTATCCTGCCAACCTGAAGAAATAATAAGAGAAATGGAAAAAAATTTAGAGTCAATTCATGGGTTGCAAGACAGAGAAACCTTCCAAGAGATGTTGTTATCTATTTTTCCAGAAAATCAATCCGTAATCAAATTATTCAAGCTTTTTACAATCAGAAATTTCAAATATCAGGACAGGATGTTATAATTTTAAAGGAGATACCACCCAAAATACTCAGAAGAAGGAAGGATTTCGCCTTCCTGGCTGAAGAGTTGAAAAAGCGACAAATTCAATTTAGATGGGAGATACCTGTTGGTATTATGGTAAATTATATGGGAATACGCTATAGGCTCAACACCATTGCAAAGGCAAAGGACTTTTATACTTCAATCTTGAAAGCAGGTTCTCCATCATCTCCACAAGGTACCAGGAAGGAAAGAATTTGTGAAGATAAAGTGGCTGAAGGAGCTATATTGTCATCAAGTTTCATAGAACTACAAAATCAAGAGCAAGTCAAGCAACAATTTATGGAAATTAAAGAAGATCCCAAATCACAAAGAATGACCCGTGCAGCTCATAGACGCAAAGGAAGAGAGCAACCAAAAGTGGATGTACCCATCACACAGCAAGTCATCTCGGAGCCAGTGGGAGGGGCGAGGCTGAAGAAATCAGTAACAGCTGATTTACAAGGAGCGTTCCAGAGGCTCGCTGCCATTAAAGATGGCAAGGTTCCTGACATGGAATGTTAATGGTTTGAATTCTCCACAGAAAAGAAAAAAGATATTTTATTATTTGGAACAACATAAAAATGATGTTGTTTGTTTACAAGAAACTCATATTACAGCTAAAGATCAAAAACATTTGTCTAATTCACGGTTGGGTATACATTTTATGGCACCTGCACTGCAGAAAAGAGGTGGAGTACTTATTTATGTCAGGAAAGATTTTCAGCCTAAATTGATTGATGCTGATTTAGAAGGAAGATATGTTTTTGTTGAAATATTATTGAATGGGAAGAAATGTCTTATTATTGGATTATACGCCCCAAATCAACAGCAGAAACAGTTTTATAAATTGTTATATTGGAAACTAAATCAATTGGATTACAAATCAGTTATCATGATGGGGGATTGGAATGGTGTTTTAGATTCAAGAAAAGATAAGAAAGGTTCTTGCAAAACGTTTAATTCAATATTGCCTAAAACTTTTTTTGATTTGAAGGATGAATTGGAATTAAAAGACATATGGCGAGAGAGAAATATGGAAGAAAGGGATTTTACTTTTTTTTCGGATAGGCACCAATCTTATTCTAGAATTGATTTTTTTTTAATTACTAATGATTTTTGTTCTAGGGTGAAGAATATTAAGATTTTTCCCAGGACATTGTCAGATCATAGTTCGGTATGGATGGAGTTATTTGCTGAAGAAGGGAACAGAAGAACTTGGAGATTGAATGAAAATTGATTTAGATATGATATAAATTTACAGAAATGTAGAGATCAATTGAAAGATTGTTTTTTGTTGAATATGCATAAAGGTACTTCAATCTCAATGGTCTAGGATGCTAGTAAAGCATATATGAGAGGTAATTTGATTTATATGAATAATGTTCACAGGCGTAAACAAATGCAAAAACGTAAAGAGTTAGAGGAAGAGATTAAATTGAAAGAACAGGCTTTTATTTTGAACCCACTGGATAATAATTTAAAAGTATCTATTACTGTGCTTAGGGAGCAATTTAATATGTTAATAGCAGAT
>NW_015391124.1:38226-39246 GCF_001527695.2 Protobothrops mucrosquamatus
TATCTATTACTGTGCTTAGGGAGCAATTTAATATGTTAATAGCAGATCAGACGGCAACTAGTTTAAGGTACATGAAATATAATACATTTTCTAATGCAAATAAACCAGGAAGGTGGTTGGCCTATCAACTACGAAAGAAGCAGAAGTCAAGAATTATAGAGAAAATAGATTATAATGGTAAAATGACATCTCAACAAAATTTGGTTAAAAAGAGTTTTTGGGAGTTTTATTCTAAGTTATATGCTTCTGAAAAAATACAATTTGAACAAATAGATAATTATTTACAGCAGGCACACTTTCCTAGATTGTCAGATAATCAAAGGGAAAAAATGAATTGTTTAATTACATTGGAGGAGATTAAGGGGGCAATTAAGCAATTAAAACTTGGTAAGGCACCAGGTACAGATGGATTTACAGCAATTTATTATAAGATGTTATATGAAGAAATGATAGAACCGCTAAGGGAATTGTTTAATAGTATTTTGTTGGGTGAAGAGGTACCTCCTTCTTGGAGAACTGCTTTTATATCTTTAATACCAAAGGAGGGTCAGGACTTGACTCAACCTAAGAATTATAGACCTATATCTTTATTGAACACAGATTATAAGATTTTTTCAAAAATACTGGCAAATAGATTAATGCAAGTGTTGAGCCAATTGATTCATAGTGATCAATCTGGATTTATAACTGGAAGATATATGAAATATAATGTAAGACAAATTATTAACTTAACTGAATATTTGGATAAGAATAATCAAATTCCTGCTGCTTTTGTATTTTTAGATGCTGAAAAAGCATTTGATTTGATTTGATTTGATTTAATTTGATTTATTATATTTATACCCCGCCCTTCTCCCGGAGGACTCAGGGCGGCTTACAGCCAGTTTAAAAACAGTTTGATACAAATACAAAATACAAAATTTAAGAAAATAATTAAAAATAAATATTTAAATAGGCCGCTTCTACTAAAATTTAGTTAAAACCAATTTAAAATACCCCTAGGCCAGTCCTGCCCGCTGA
>NW_015391124.1:41732-57359 GCF_001527695.2 Protobothrops mucrosquamatus
CTAGGAAAGCTCTCAACTTCCTCCTCTTCAGATCTCCCTTTGCTACGCACCTCTGGGGGCTCCATACCCCGTCATTGAGGACGGCCCTCGAGATTATACTGGGCCATACCTGCGCGAGGGGGGAATCGCGCAGGGCCAGCAGTTCCGACCTGGAGTAGACTCTAAACATGGACACAAGGTCCCACAACAGAAAAATACACTGGGGGGGGGGAAAACAAGTCCCTTTGATGATCAGTTCCCGTTTTGAGACCTGGGATAGGAGAGATGACCAGCCACTGGAATCGAATCCACGGCCGGGCTCTTCGGGCCGGATCCGCCACCGGGCCGCTGGTCCGCCGAACCACGGCCTCCACCCTCACCGGGTCCACCGGAGCAGTTCTTCCACCGGGCCGGATTCAGGGCCGGGTCCAGGCTGCCGGGCCGCGTCCTCCATCTCTCACCGGGCCCGCTGCCCGCAGGCCGAGCCGCCTGCCGAGTCCGAGGCCGCCGCGGCCTCCGAATCCAGGTCCGTCGCGGCCTCCGCTGTCATCGAGGCCGCGAACCAGGTTCGGAGCAATTCTTCCACCGGACCGGATCCAGGGCCGGGTCCAGGCTACCGGGCCGCGACCTCCATCTCTCGCCGGGCCCGCTGCCCGCAGGCCAAACCGCCTGCCGAGTCCGAGGCCGCCGCGGCCTCCGAATCCAGGTCCGTCGCGGCCTCCGCTGTCATCGAGGCCGCGAGCCAGGTCCGGAGCAGTTTCGCCGGACCGGATCCAGGGTCGGGTCCAGGCTGCCGGGCCGCGGCCTCCATCGCCGGGCCCGCTGCCCACAGGCCGGACCGCCTGCCGAATCCGAGTCCGAGGCCTGCCGAGTCCGAGGCCGCCGCGGCCTCCGGATCCAAGCCCGTCGCGGCCTCCGCTATCATTGAGGCCGCGGGCCGAATCCGGGCCAGGTCTTCCACCGGGCCGGATCCAGGGCCGAATCCAGGCCAGATCTTCCGCCGGGCCCTTCGTCCCTTCGATATCCTCGCCGGGCCGAGTCCTCCGTTCAGCGACATCACCCAGCCAAAGACTGGGGAGTCACACGGCAGGCCCCTGGTTACCAGCGAGTTCAGCTCTTCAAATTAGGGTCGAGGCAAAGCCTTCGACCCTCGGGAGGCCCCCCATTTCTGTTGCGGACTTCGCTCCATCACGGAGCCACCCCGGGTAGGTCCGCCATGATCAATTAGACTGAGGGTTTTTGTTTCAAGTTATAGACAGAATGAATTTTGGGGAAAATTTTTTGTCCGCCCTTAAGGTTATTTATCAGCAGCAGTCAGCACAGATTATAGTCAATGGGGGGGGGGGGGGTAAAAGAAGCATTTAAAATTGAAAAAGGAACTAGACAAGGATGTCCATTATCTCCATTGTTATTTGTGTTAACAATGGAGATTTTGTTAATTAAAATTCGAGAGTCTTCTATAATAAAAGGAATTAAGGTTAATAAGATTGATTATAGATTAAGAGCTTTTGCAGATGACTTAGTGTTAACATTAACTCAGCCAATAGACTCGGTAACTGACTTGGTTGAAATTATTGCACAATATGGGAAAGTTTCTGGTTTTAAGGTTAATTGTAATAAAACTAAAATATTACCGAAAAATATGTCTATGAATGATAAAGATATGTTAGTTACGCTTACAGGTTTTGAAATGGTTAAAAAGGTAAAATATTTGGGAGTTTACATTACAGCTTCTAATGTTAAATTGTATAAGAATAATTATGAATCTTTATGGGTTAAGAGCCCCTAATTTAAAATTGTATTATGATGCGGTGGTTTTGACATGGATTAGTGATTGGTTAAACTTAACAAATAAGAATATACTTTCTCTTGAAGGATGGGATCTATTATTTGGTTGGCAGGCATATTTAATTTATGATAAAAAGGTAGATACAAATTTTAAGGTCCATATCTTAAGGAGTGCTCTATTGAGAGTTTGGAAGAAATATTACTATAAATTAAATTATAAAATTCCTATCTGGGCAATTCCAGGACAGGTATTAGAGGGGATATCTAGGGGGGTTAACTTGGATAAAGTTTCTTATAAGGAATTACTTCGTACGGTAGGACAAGACTGGCAACTTAAATCTTTAGTAGATTTGAAACAAGAAAATATTGAATATTCTTGGTTTTATTATAATCAATTGTTAACGAGGTGGTGTATGGATCAAAAAATTGGTATTACTTTACAGGATGCAAATTTGATGAAGCAGATTAAAGATCAATCTGAAGCTCATATTAAAAGAATTTATAATGTATTGATTGAATTGGATTCAGAAACAGAATTGGTTAAGGATTGTATGATAAAATGGGCGCAAAATATACAAGAACCAATCTTATTGGACACATGGGAGATAATTTGGGTTAGAAATGTAAAATTTACTCAAGCTCAAAACTTAAGGGAAAATTTTTATAAAATGTTTTATAGGTGGCATCTGGATCCTCAAAAATTGTCTTGTATGTATCCCAATTTACAACTTAAGTGCTGGAGATGTGGAAATTTAGATGCAACTTATTTTCATATTTGGTGGACATGTAGGGACGTTAAAGCATTTTGGATTAAGATATGGTGGAATATTCAAAATATTTTTAAGAAAAAGATAAAGTTTAAGCTGCAGATATTTTTGTTGGGCATTATGGAAGACTTGGATGCAAAAGAAATGGAATTGATGTTGAATTTTATAACTGCTGCAAGACTACTAGTAGCTCAATATTGGAAAACGGAACGTTTGCCCACTATAGAAGAATGGTTACTTAAAGTCTCGAACTTAGCAGAAATGGCCAAGATCTCCGCTTATGTGAAGGACTATTCACAAGAAAGATATATTTTAGTTTGGAGAAGATGGATAGATTATATTGAGCGTTAATATGGGACCAAAAAATATCATTTGGTTTTTGAGTGAATTTTAGAATATTACTGTTGTATAAAGGTTAGAATAGTTTACTTAGTATTATTTTTAATTATTAAAGTGATGTTATTATTATTGTTCTTAATAACTGCATATTTGCTTAAAGAGAGTTAAAGGAGATTATAGATATGTTATTTTAATAGTTGATTAATGTTAGTTAGAGTACGATTATTTTATTGTTAACCCTGTGATTGGCTCTGGGAAGTGAGGGGGGAGGGAGGGGGGAGTGGAAGGGTGGGTTTGGGGAAGGGGGGGATTTATATTGTAAAATTTTATAAAATTTTCAATTAAAAAAAAAAAAAGACCCAGTCGTCAAGGCCTCCCCCCCATCGAGCTCGAGGCGAAAGCTCAGACCAAGCCACTGCAGATGCCTACGCCCTATGACAGTGATGAGGAAGGCGAGGAGGATCCAATGGTAAGTCAACCCATCCCACCTTTTGCCATCCCTGCCAAGATAATAGTACCCAAAACCGGGGCGCAATTGGACTTAAATGTGTTAATAGACTGTGTCAACGCTGCTAACATCGGATGGCTTGCATTGACAACAAATGGAAATGTAGCCATCTTTTACCTTTTGCTTTTAGAGTTAGATGATGCTGGGAGGGGGAATGTGAGCAAGAGTCCAGCTAGACATAGCAACACTGGACCCAGCGTGAGAAACGAGGTTATTGTAACTAGAGCTGATAAGAAATTGGCCGGCTGGAGAACGGGAGAGGAAGCCCGTGCTTCAAGCTAATTGCGGAATGTGATTTATGACTGTTAATTGGAGGAGGGAATTGTGCTTTGATACTATGTGCTCAGGGGAGGGGAATTTAGTTTTTGACTTTGATTATGTTAGTGCTGATGTTATGCTATTCTGTTGTAGAAATAAGGGACTTGAGCCAGCTCTTTGAGGAAGGAAAGGTTTATTGCGCAGGTTCAGAGAGCTACACAAAGCAAAGGGTCTGAACCCCGAGGAGTGTTCAGAGATCACATATATAGTTCATACAACGTATGCATTTCCTGACCCCTCTGGACCCCATATATGGTAATATTCTAAACATTCTTAGTTCAGCATTCTAAGCATTCTGGAAAAATACCAGACAGTTGAACATTAGCACAGAGTGATAAAAATAGAGAACTGGCTACTAAGCAAAGTTGAAAACAGGATATGGCCTAACTGGTCAAGGACGGCAAGGCAGGATATTGTCTGAAGACACAGCAGATACCAAAAATGCTGTATTTTTCCACTTTGCCACTTTAACTCGACTAAAGATTCTTTAAGGTAAACAATGCCTTGAAGTTCTTTGAAGAGTTCCATCTGTCGGAACCATGACATTAAGCCAAAAACTCCAACTTTTTCCTAACTATCTTGGGGTCCCGAGCCCCAGTCGCTGTCCCTAGAATCGAGGGATAAGCTGACAAACGTTCGGGGAAGATCTCAGCATGGAGAAAGAGAGAATGCCTGAAACCAGCACCCCGTCAGCGATTGCTACCCCAGAGGGGGGAGCGACAGCCAGCGTGCAAGTGGAGAAGGAACTTTTTCAGGCCTCCCAGCTGGAGGCAAAGCCCAAGCTGCGAGGACAGCTGATCTGGTCGTCGGAATGGGCCCAGCTCAGCAAAGACTCCAGACGCCTCGAGATGGCCTTGCCACACTCAAGTGCTTCAAAGACAAATGAGGTTGAGCTGCTACGAAGGGATTCCCACATGTCACCTTCCCCAGACTGGTGGAGAACTACAAAATTGTCTACCACTGAGGACTTGGGTGAGTGGAAGTACCTGTCCGCAGCTCATAGTCAGTCAGTGGAGAAGTTGGTGGAGAGGTTTGAGGAGCTAGAGATGAGAAGCGGAGAGCAACCTTCCCGTTCTCCATATGCTAGCAATCATGATGATCGGCGAGGCAGCCACCAACTCCTGACAAGGGGAACCCCCAGCCCCTCCTGTGCAGACCAGACAGCCTCCCTGTCCTCGAAACCACGTACCAGGGCCTCCAGCCCTGCAGACAGAGATAGCTCCACTCATCGCCCCTCCAAAAGCCTAGATCGCCAACGCCGAGATAAGAGCCCGAGCCGTCGCCGGGACAGCCGATCCCCGGATCAACTTGCTTATCGACCACCCAGCCCGGGGCCCATACAGCAATGGGGGATGCCACAGCCCCCACAGGTGGGGGGCCAGCAGCCTCTGCCGGTGCAGCAGCTGAGCTGGGGGTGGTCGCAGCCCCCGAATATGCAGCAGCAGATGGGGGCCTTGCAACAACTGGGGGTGATGCAGCCGCCAGGAGGTCAGCAACTGATGGGAGTACAGCAGCAGCAGTGGGGGTGGCCGCCATCCCCAAACGTACAGCAACAGCAACACTCTGCCATTAGGGGGAATGAAGGGACTGGCAGCAGCTTTTTTAGCCATCTCTGTTACTCACAGGCCTATTTAGATAAACAAGCAGAAAAGACAGTTGCCAAAAACTTTTGATTCTGCTGACTTTTGCTCTTGGGTGAAGAGCAAACTTGGGCCATGTTCACATAACAAATTAATCATCAGAAGGGGTCAACAAAGATGTATGCATTGTCCCCTTACTCTGGTCACTTGTGGCTTAATAATCAGCATCAGATTATTGGAACCAGAATTGGTTCTGTTTTGAATTTGCAAAAAAACCCACAAAATTTTGAAAAGCTTCTGGCCCTAGCCTAGTGAATAAGTTTGAGGTGGGAGGGGGTAGTTTAAGATAATGGCACACCGCACTTCTCTTAACTTTTTCAACTTACTGGCTGAGCAGGTTATGTGAACATAACTACCACCTCCTCATAGCCCTAGTGCCCAAAGAGGGAGAGAGGAAAGGGTGGCTTCTTCCAGGGCTCAGTTAAACAAATAGACCACAGTTTTTCCCCCTTTGGAGAAAAAATAGAAGGGAGGGATTGATTTGTTCACCTGCTCAAGCAAAGTGAGTGAACTGCGGAGGCGCAGCAAGGAAGACCTGAGTCCACAGCATCCCACTCAGTCTTTGTCTTCTTTCCCTGAATAAAAAACAATTGGGAATAGATTTATTCTTCCTGCCTTGCTACCATGAGGAGAGGGTGTGTAGCAGTAGAGACAATTGCCTCTAATGCACAGTCTACTCAAATAAGCAAATGGTTAAAAGCAGCTGCTCCTCTCTCCTACCATAGTACAGCTGTTAAGACTGGATTGTGTCCAGCCCTTCGCACTGAACTACCAGAGAGAGGCAGCAGCTCTTCCTTCCACTATTTGGGACGATACCAGGAGCCAAAATTAGGCAGAGCGTACTTGCCCTAAGAGCAAAGAACTGATATGGATCTTTTTAAAGCTATGATAACTCATCAAGAGAAATACATGGAATTGAGAACGACTTAAATGTTTAATGGCTTCTTTCCTGTATCTCCACAACCCAGGGGCAATCTGAACCTAGTTCCCCTTAAGTTCCCCTTAAGAACTTTGCTAGATGAGGCCAATCTAGTCTAGCATTCTACCACAGCCTGCTCAGTCAGTGCTCACCAGCAGGGCATGAGTACAATGACACTGTTCTGCTTATGTTCCCTGATAACTGTTATTCAGAGGAAGTTAGACATGAGGACTAGTTGCCAACCAGGACGTGAATCAGGTGCATCTGGAGCCAGGGTCTTGAGAAGCAATGAGATGACTTCAGACACATTCTCATTTTCCCTTTAGAATGTGGACAAACCTGAATCCGTTTTGTTCAGAATCCTGGCTGTAGGTACATACTGTTCTGAATTGATCCTGAAATGAATGACTTCCCCCCCCAAAAAAAAATCCTGTTCATAATTTATGTGCAGCACTGTGACAGGGAGGGACTGAAAGTATTAAGACTTATCCTGGCTTTCAGGCCACCTCCTTTTGTAAATAAGCAGTATTTACAAAAACAAAGGAATAATTTGTTGGTGATTTAATTACTTTGGCCTGGAAAACTAATTGGCAAAGAAAGAAAGCTAGAGTTAGACTCAAAAAACAGAAGATCTGACATACCAGATGGGGTATTATATGAGCCAATATTTGCTTGAATATGGACAAAATAATAGATAACATATATATATATAAATAGATCTTTATAATAAGAAAGATATGCTTTATAACTAGAATAGCACTCTTTCTTTTGATATGGGAATTATAAAAACACTAGGATGGCTTGTATAAATGAAACCTTTGGCTACACAAATGTAACTAACTTTGAGAAAATCATAACTGAGAAAGATATTTTGAATACTGATGGGAAATTAAACTTAAGTAAGAGCTTGAAAACAGGCCATTGATTTAATAAGGAGATTTTAATTGCAAATACAATTTAAATATAAAGTGGTTAGAAAAGAGGTTATAAATTGATACTGTTGTTATTTGTATAACACTAGATAAATATGAAGAGGATCTGTATATCTAATTTTATATGTATTAATAAGAATTATATTTGTTTAATGTTGAGAAAATGAAAACATCAGGGGAAGAAGAGGGGATAAAAAAAAACACTGGATTGTGTAGCATTGAATAGATTTATACTGAAATTAAGATGCAACATTGAGTAACAAATGTACCCAGACATCACATTTGTTTACTAAGCATTTGTGATTTGTAATAATAGAAAATCAATAAAACACTTATAAAAAAGAAAAAAGAAAACATAACATGTACCCCCTTCCCTTAATGAAAGACATGTTAGCCCACATGGCAAAGGGGAAAGTTTTTACAAAGTTGGATTTAAGAGAGGCTTATTACTGAGTCCAGATTAAGGAGGGAGATGAATGGAAAACTGCCTTCAATTGCCCCCTGGGAAGCTTCCAATTTAAAGTGATGCCCTTTGGACTACAAGAAGCTCCTGCTGTATTTATGCAGTTAATCAACCAGGTGCTCCATGATCATCTGTATATGGGGCTTTTAGTTTATCTTGATGACATTCTCATTTACACTGAGACTATGAAAGAGCACATTAAATTGGTCTGCGGAGTTCTGAAGAAACTACTGCAGGCTAAACTGTACGTAAAGCTATCTAAATGTGAGTTTCACCAGACACACCTTGACTATCTAAGGTACTGAATTTCAAATGAGGGGATAGAGATGGATCCTGCAAAAGTGAAAGCTGCATTGGAATGGCAGCCCCCTCGCACCCATAAACAACTTCAAAGCTTTCTGGGGTTTGCTAATTTTTACCGCCAATTTATCCCCTCTTTCACAAAGATAGCCATGCCAATAACCAACTTATTGAAAACAGGAAAAGGGGAGGAGAAACCTCAACCTTGTCAGCCATTGCCATGGTCCCTAGAGTGTCAACCTGCATTTGAGAAACTAAAAAGACTCTTTGCAGCCGAACCTGTCCTCAAGCACCCTGATCCTGAAAAGCAATTCATCATTCAAGCTGATGCTAGTGACGTGGCTGTGGGTGCTGTTCTCTTACAAAAAAATCAATGGGGGGAATTACAACCCTGTGCTTACACTTCCCCGGAAGCTAACCAACACGGAGAGGAGGTGGGCTGTTTGGGAGAAGGAGGCTTTTGCGGTACGGTGGGCGTTACTAACATGGCACCACTTTTTGGAAGCGGGGGAGATACCTTTTGAAGTGTGGGCTGATCACAAAAATTTGGAAGCTCTGAAACCACCCCCCCCCAAATTATCTCCAAAACAAGTCCGGTGGGCTCAATACTTCAACCATTTTAACTTCACCTTAAAGTATCTTCCAGAGGGTAAGAATTTTTTAGCTAATGCTTTGTCTAGGATGCCTCAGTTCAAATGCCACTGAAAGGAAATCATTAATTCTATCATTCCTCTACCACAATCTGCCTCACAGATAACCACTAGAGCTCAATTGAGAAAGCAATCCACCGGTCCTGATGACCACCTACTGAAAAGACTCAAAGAGCAATTAGAGACTGACACCTGGTTCAAGGACAATAAATTTCTGTTAACCCTTTGGGGAGGGCTACCCTGGAAGGGTTTGTTTAGAACGTGGCTCAAGATCCCAAAACAAACAAACTCACTTGGAATTCCAGCAACAAAGTTTTATTCAAAATAAAGCATTTGCAAAGGCTTGGTGGACTGAAACACACACAGGAGTTCAGCCACACCTTAAAGAGCTGTTTGACACATTTTTATATCCTACCCCTGATGCAGATTCCCCCTCCCCTATCGCACTCAACGCCCCTACCCTAATCATCCGATAAACTATCCAGACCGGCTAAAACAACTGTCCTTCCCATGTTCCAGGAAGCCCCTTTGTCCATATCCTATCTTTCACCATCTTTCTGTTAGCACAGATCGTCTCCTTTATTTCGATTTCCTCTGCTTGCAATTTCAGTTAGCTAGCGACTTCTGCTTTTCCCATTTGTACCTGTCAATACTTAGATAAGATATATATTATTATTTCTGATCTTCAGTTGGCTTCTGCTTCAACCTTTAGACTCATTAGAAATTTCTGAATAATACTTTATTCCTTTCAATCCACCCTCTCTTTTCTTTATCCTTTCAGAAATTTATAGACAAACAAACAAACAAAAATACACTTTGCATATATGGGCTACAGTTTATACTTATATGTTGGCAAGCAAGCTTAAGCTATAGTGAACTCAGTTATAAAGGGATTTACATCCACTCTGATAGTTCTTGTTCTACCTCTCTGTGACTTTCCAGTGTCTGACTTTCCTGTTGGTCTTCCTCATCATTATCCCTCAGACACAATCTATTCTATATCCCATGGAATTTGAATATCACTATTTCCCAATATAATTGAATTTAGGTCAGGTTGTGTTTTTGCTGTCTAAATTTCAATTTCTCCTATAATTGGGTATGTGGGCTAAAGAGTCTGTTGATGTCAGACCTTTACATATTTTTAACCAATCCTCCACTATTACTATGTCACAAGGTTCTTTACAGGGACAGACTGGTCCACAATCACAACAGTGATAAGAACAACAACATTCAGTGACAGAATTGCAATCATAGAACTAACACATTATGTAGAAGTTTGTAGGATGCGGAGGTCCACAGCTTCTTCTGGAATCCTTGGATGTAATAACATAGGCCACCACTCAGATTGAAAAAGCCAGAAAGCTGCTACTCCTGCAATGAGAAAAATCACAAACAAACCCAGGCTATTATTTCTTCACCCCACAATGATCACATCAGTTTTTGGTATTTTTTATTCAGAGCGGGTCTTCTCCAGGAATTATTTTCCACTCTTTTGGCTCCACCCTTTTTGTTTCTTTCAAACTGCTGTTTCAGTTGTTAGGAGGACTTGGTAGGGACCACCCCAGGCTGAAGTAAGTTTTTCTTCACACCAGCTTTTTATCAGAACCCAATCACCAGGCTGAAACTTGTGGACAGCAAACTCCAATAGAGGTGTCTGGGCTAACAATCCTTGCTTCCTGAGAAAAGACAAAGCAGAAAACAGCCCCAGTATCTAATTCTTTATAAACATGTTATTAGTTTCATATTGTGGAATTTCCCACTTGAGGTAATTTAAAATCAACTTGAATGCATTGAAATAGCCTCACTATTAGATGTTATAGAGCATTTTATGTATTTGTCTACATATCATACTTATCATATAACCAACCATATATTAACCATAGAAAAGTATCAATTATCCCTCCCCTAGCCATTCATTTGTTTGTATTTACAAACAAATTGCTTAGTAAAGAGCCAAGAAAGGAACGCTCACCAAACTCTTCTTGAGTTTGTTTGCATACAAATCTTTATTCAAAACAACATAGCTCAATTATAATCCCAAAAATTTTCTCAACTCCTTCATTTTAAACAAGTGTTGAATTACAATTCCTTCAATTCTCTTAGGTATTATTTTCTATCAGTGTGTCCTGCACACAGACATAAAAACATAAAAAATAAAACAACAAAAAAGCAACTCCACAAAATAAATAAATAAACAAGTTTAATAAGATATTCTGAGTTACTGAAATAGTTTTGTATCAAACTCTAGTATCAACTCTTTGCTTTTAATATAAATTTAGTCAAATTCCAATTTAATCAGATTCCATTCAGATGGAAACAAATTTCTATTAAGTAGGTTAAAACATTTACAGATCTAAACAAAACAATTCAGAGTCATTTCTCTTGGTTGATGGATATATAGGTGTATTCAAGTTCTTCTCATATTTCATTTATTTAAAAAAAAATAACCTTATTTCTTACTGCAAGAATGGGTATTAAATTTCACAACCACCCTGCCTTCCTTAAACCAGAATTCTAAGCAGAAAAAAATAGTTAAAAAGATCAGACCCCCCTTTTCCTTTCTTACACAAAAATCTCACCACTAAAAAATAGTTTTCTTTTCTTCACATGCATTTTCCATTTCACTTTTACAGCAACAACAAAAAGTCTGCAGTTTACTGTTTCTTTCACAGTCTGGTATGGGGGAGAAACTCACACACACAGAGAGACACACAGGATCAGCATATCCACACATTCACTTCCACTCAAACTGCTTGTATAAACACTTTCACATACAGATATTTCATTTCATACTTTCTCCTGACAAACCAATAATTATTATTATAATTTCAAAGAGCTGTTCACAAGCCAATGAGCCCTTTCCCCCCTCCATTTCCGATGCTCTTAGAGCTTGCCTATTAACTTTCTTACAAATGAGACATCCGGCAGTTATTTGTTTCGCAACAGTGAAAACTCTCCTGCAGCCATACCTTTTCAGAAACACGTCTACTAAAGCCTGAGCTCCCCAATGCGATCCCTCATGGAGCGTTTGGATTACTTCACGTGTTATGGCTTTATTCAACACCTGCCTTCCATCAGGTAATATCCATTTTCCTTCTGTATTCTTTTCCGCCCCCATTTCTGACAACACCTTTTCTTCATCTTCACTGAAAATTGGGACTAAACTCTCCTTTTAAAATTGGAATTGTAACCATAATCTTTTCTGGTTCTTGACTTCCTGCTGCCTTAGCCTCGTGATCAGCTAAATTATTTCCTGTAGCTTCGAAACTTGCTCCTGTTTAATGTCCAGCTACATGTACTATAGCAATGTGTTTGGGTAGTTCTAAAGCTTCTGTTAAGTCCTGGGAATAATGGCGCTTGAGACGAATCATCTCCAACAAGTCTTTATTGTTTGCTCCACTCTACGAACAACCAGAGCAGAGGCACGCAGGCCTCTATTTATACCCTCTGATCCCCGGGCAAGTTCAGCCAATCATGAGGCGGGCTTTTCCCGCCTTGCGCATGCGCACAAGGCTGGCGCCGCTCAGTCTGGTCCCGGGCAGCTTCTGCAATTGCCCGGGACTCTTGCAACGTCCCGAGCCTTCCCTAATCATCCTATAAACTATCCGGACCGGCTAAAACAACTGTCCTTCCCATGTTCCAGGAAGCCCCTTTGTCCATATCCTATCTTTCACCATCTTTCTGTTAGCACAGATCGTCTCCTTTATTTCGATATTTCCTCTGCTTGCAATTTCAGTTAGCTAGCGACTTCTGCTTTTCACATTTGTACCTGTCAATACTTAGATAAGATATATATTATTATTTCTGATCTTCAGTTTGCTTCTGCTTCAACCTTTAGACTCATTAGAAATTTCTGAATAATACTTTATTCCTTTCAGGTTCTAAGCTGTACTGGCCAAGTGCCCTCAGGATCGAAGCCCTTCAGTGCAGTCATGATGCAAAGCAAGCTGGTCATTTTGGGTTTCTGAAAATGTTACATTTGGTGCGAAGGCAGTTTTGGTGGCCAGGCATGAAAAAAGACATTGAGAATTATGTGAAAAGTTGTGCCACCTGTGCTGCTATGAAGAAACATCCTGGAAAGCCTCCAGGGCTCTTGCAGCAAGTAGCTGACCCTTCCCAGCCTTGGAAAGAAATAGCTATGGATTTTATAGTGGACCTGCCCGAGAGCAAGGGAAATACTGTAATATGGACTGTGATTGATCTATTTTCCAAACAAGCCCATCTGCGCAGAAACGGACCAAGATGTTTTTGAAGCACATCTATCGGCTCCACGGAGCTCCTAAGCAGATTATTTCAGACAGGGGGGTTCAATTTACCACAAGGTTCTGGAGGGAGTTCGTTAAGCTTATTGGGTCTACTCAGGGGCTGTCATTGGCTTTTCATCTGAGTACTAATGGAGCAGCTGGATGTGAGAACTCAATGGTGGAGCAGTACCTCAGATGCTATATTAATTACCAGCAGACTAATTGGGCCGATCTTCTGCCTTTCACTGAAGTAGCCTATAATAATACTATGCACAGTAGCACTGGTCTTACACCGTTTAAGATAGCTACTGGGAGGGATTTTGTGCCTATGCCTGAGTACCCCCAGGAGCCTCCTGCTTCTCAAACTCTGGATCAGTGGGTGACCTCCTTCCAAAGTGTTTGGGCAAATGTCAAAAAAGCCTTAACCCAAGCCACTAAGGTTTACAAGGAGCAGGCTGATAAGAAATGCTCCCCTCAAAGACCATTTTATGTTGAGGAAAAGGTTTACCATTCAACTAAGTATTTGAGATTGAGGTTACCCAGTAAAAAATTGGGGCCAAAGTTTCTGGGTTTTTTTCCTATCATAAGAATCATAAATCCTGTTACCGTGGAGTTAAACCTTCCACGGCTTTTGGGGAAAGTCCACCCTGTGTTCCATTGTAGTCTGTTGAAACCTGTGTCTGAATCCTCTTTAAGACCTATTCCAAAGAAGCCGCCGGATCCAATAGTGGTAGAGGGGGAGACACATTATGAAATAAAATGAATTCTGGATTCTAGGTTGTACAAGGGGAAGTTACAATACCTCGTTCTGATATGCAGGTTCTGAGGTTTTGCTTGATAAAGAAATACAGGAAACCAGAAGTTGCCTTCAAGCTTTACGTTTTTATTCAGCTGAATAGAGACAGACTCCTCTAAATGAGAGGAGCAACGAATGACAAGAAATCCTTGTATTTATTCTTTCTAATTACATAACCAACTCATCCAGCAAAGCTGACACACATAAGATAAAGATTGCACCCAGTAAGTCTGGCACACTGTAGATAAGAAGGGAGAAAGCAGAAGTAGCTAAACATGTTCCCATTCGCGTGTTTCCCTAAAGATATCATATGTTCTTGGGTGGGTTAGGACATTGGGTGTTGTTCTTGCCATCCTTTCATGACCCTGCATCCAGGACTACAAGTGACCAGAGACAGAGGGGCCATCTGTATATTGATACTGTCCCCTAAGTCCTGGTCAGCAATCCCACCCCCCTTTCATGCTGTGAGCAATGCGCAGGAGCATGACAGCCCAACTGAAGAGACAGAGGATAAGCTTCTGTAACACGTTGCCCACATCATTTAGAACAAGCAGAGGTGATTAGGGGCAAGCAGTGAAGGACACAGCAGGAAACAAGATCAAGGAATACTACAAAGAGAAGACCAAGGAATAATTCTCTAAACCATCCCCATCCTGCGAGCCAACTGGTAAGAAATGAGAATATACCATTGAAGACCTCCCGTACAGTATCAGTAGAAATCTTCAGATCTTTAGGGTAATTCCTAATTCCCAGGGTACATGTACCAGACCAGTAAGCTGGCAAAAACTCATAGGCAAACCGACCACAAAGGAACCACCAGTCCAGGTGGACAGCAAGATAAATGCCTGGTTTGCCTTCCAACCCCTCAGGCATATAAGCTCTAGCACCAGACATATAAGCCATGAGTCCCATTGCTGCAAACAAACTACAGAGAGCAGAGGGGTCCTTCTTGTAGTCAAGGCCAAAGGTCTGATGACATCTATGCCAATCGTCCCACATGCTAGTACTGACCTTCCATGTGACTGTGCAAGGTGCATAGATCCCTTAACTTATATCTGGAAGAAGAATTAAAATGACTAAGGCAAGCTGCTGCAGAGTGCTGTAGTGCCCCTAGTTTAGCAATCCACAGCTTTCCTGCCCCAAACACAGGAAGTGTCCAGCCCCTTGTTGCATTGTTCATGCTGAACATAAAGGCTCCTAAGGGTGTAGCTTCCATGACCAATCCATGTGTACCAGTGGGGGTATATGTGTGCAGATCCAGCAATTTGTTACATTCAAAAGCTTAACCCATGCTTGCATATTCTATATATGGGTGTTGGAGCCCCAAATCCCTAAAGAGGGACTGGGAAATTGGGGACCACCTTGGCCTTCTATTTTACTGGGAATGACAGGGAATGATGTCTGTAATTCCCCAGACAATTCAGGTACAGAATCAGAAGGAGGTGGCTGTTGTGCCAAGATATGATCAACTGAAAATTGGAAGCATCTGGCTGAAGTCCTAGTCCTAACTTCCCAGGGTGAGATACACGTGATGGGGTCTTTGAGTTTTCCTGGCCAGCATCTGGACTCACCCGACTCCTAGTTCTTTTGGACCTCTCAGTGGCTTTTGATACCGTGGACCACGGTATCATGCTGCGGCGCTTGGTGGGGTTGGGAGTGGGAGGTACCGTTATGCGGTGGTTCTCCTCCTTCCTCACCGACCGTACGCAGTCTGTATTGGCAGGGGGGCAGAGGTCGACCCCAAGGCCCCTAACTTGTGGGGTGCCACAAGGGTCAGTCCTCTCTCCCCTATTGTTCAATATTTATGTGAAGCCGCTGGGTGAGATCATCCGTGGCTTTGGGGTGGATTTCCATCAGTACGCTGATGATACTCAGCTGTACATTTCCACCCCAGGCCACCCCAATGATGCCCTTGACGTGATGGCCCGGTGCCTGGAGGCCGTACGGGTCTGGATGGGGAGAAACAGACTCAGCCTCAACCCTT
>NW_015391124.1:59999-67115 GCF_001527695.2 Protobothrops mucrosquamatus
CGCACGCTCCCCCCGAGCTGGGCAACGCCGCCTGAAGCTTCTGCGGCTCGAACGAGGTAAGCAGCGGCCTGCGGGCTGGGACGAGGTCGGAGGAGAGCCGGGCGGCTGCGGTGTCGGCTACTACGGCCTTCTGCTGCTGGGCGGCTGTGGCGGCTGCGGCGGCGCTCGGCTGCTGCGGGTGTTGCGGGTCTCCCCCCCCAGCGAATGGCAAGCCCCGTGGGGCTTGACAGTATCCAAGTATTTGTTTTTAAATGGTTGTAAGCCGCCCTGAGTCCGCAGGGAGAAGGGCGGGGTAGAAATACAAGAAATAAATAAATAAAATAAATGTGTAAGAAGAAACCATCCTTGCCATGATATGGGGGGGGGGGGGGCAAAGCAACAAGAGAGTTCATGCTTGGATGTTGTGTTACATTGTACATCCCAGTCCACAGCAGCTGTCCCCACAGTCATACCTTGACCATGACCAGAACCTGACCTCCAACTTGACCTCACATAATCCCCCCCCCATAAGGGCAGATCAGGCAAAAAAGAAAGAAAGCATGGAGAAAACAAGACAGAGTAACAAAAAAAAGATGAACAACCCAAACAAAAAAAAACAGGCGTCAGCCAAGAGAGAGAGAAATGATGCCCGCGGCACAAGGAAGCAGGAAGCTGGTGAGAGGAAACTGCCCGTGTAGAAGCTTGGCGGGCACAGGCATCACAACGACCAAAACGTCCCGGCATACAGATCAGCGTCGGTCCTCAAACAGAAGCTTCAGCCCAAGGTCTTCCTCAGCACCAGGGGCCACAGTCCAAGCAACTTGGTCCTCAGCGTCAGAAGGTGGTGAAGAAGAGCAAAGGCGAGCATGATGAATCCAAGCACAAAGTCCAGCAACTGTGACCGGTGTGTAGGTAGCGAGAAGAACAATGAAGGGTCCTGTCCAGCGTCCAGCTAAAGGGCCAGAATCAGTCCAGGATCTGACAAGCACCCAATCAGCGGTGAGTGAACCACACCCTGTCTATAATGCCCCACGTGCATGTATAACACAAACCTCCCCACATATTTACTGCCTATAAATATATTAACCGCACCATCTGAATTCTCCAAGGCCCTTGTCAAGGCAATGAGTTCAGCTTCCTGAGCTGAGGTATCTGCAGGGAGAGCAGCTGCTTCCACTACCTGGTCCAATGTGACCACGGCATAGCCAGCTAGCCTGTCTCCCTGACCCATAAAACTGCTGCCATCTGTATACAGGTCCCTGTTCACCTCCTCCAATGGCTGGTCAATTAGATCTGGCCGGCCACAAAATACTTCTGTAATAGTCTGTACACAATCATGATCACCATCCTATTCCAGTTGGGGAAGAAAGGTTGTTGGATTGAACCTGCTACTGCGCTTAATATGAACTTGTGGGTTGTCAAGGAGTGCAATCTGAAACCGCTCTAGTCGGGAGGCTGTAAGCCAATGGCCCCCCTTAGATGCTAACAAAGCCTGGATGGAATGAGGTGATGCCACTGTGATAGGAACCCAAAAGGTTAATTGTTCAGCAGCCTCCAAAAGAAGAACAGCAGCTACAGCAGCCTGAAGGCATGCTGGCCATCCTTGAGCAATAGGAGCCAGTTGTTTGGAAAAATAGGCAACAGGGTGAGACTAAGTACCAAGGGTTTGAGTAAGGACCCCAGCAGCCACATCTTTACTTTCAGCCACATACAAGGTGAATGGTTTAGTGACATCAGGAATGCCAAGGGCCTACGCATTGACTAAAGCAGTTTGAATGTTATCAAACACCACCTGACAATCCCTGGTCCATGCAAAGGGTTCTTTATCTGTGGTAAACTAATTGCTATCTAATTGGGTGGAGGGTGGGGTAGCATTAGCAAATATGTATTTAAGCAGCGCTGGGAGGCAATTGCTCCCAGCGCAAACTTTGTATAGCATAGAGCCTTGTTGCTATAGGTCTCTGCTGATGCCAACATTTGCCTTAAAGTAAACCGTTGCTGCCTGAGTTGAGTTGTCTTCGTGTCCTTCTTTACTCAAGGTCCCGGTAGGAAGGTTGACGTTGCCTTCAAGCTTTACGTTTTTATTCAGCTGAATAGAGACGGACTCCTCTAAATGAGAGGAGCAACGAATGACAAGAAATCCTTGTATTTATTCTTTCTAATTACATAACCAACTCATCCAGCAAAGCTGACACACATAAGATAAAGATTGCACCCAGTAAGTCTGGCACACTGTAGATAAGAAGGGAGAAAGCAGAAGTAGCTAAACATGTTCCCATTCGCGTGTTTCCCTAAAGATATCATATGTTCTTGGGTGGGTTAGGACATTGGGTGTTGTTCTTGCCATCCTTTCATGACCCTGCATCCAGGACTACAAGTGACCAGAGACAGAGGGGCCATCTGTATATTGATACTGTCCCCTAAGTCCTGGTCAGCAGTTCAGTAGAAGGGCTATCCACTGTCAGAAGCTATGTGAGTGAAATGTACAAATGTGAAAGCAGACAGGTTAATAAAAATGTTTTATGATAAATATCCTCACAAGCCTCGAGGAAATACTTAACATGCTTTTTGTTTCCCATATGGGAGACTCTTTCCTTTTGAGAGGGGCTGACTGTCAACTCTACAATGAGCATGGCTGCAGCCATTTTTTCTTCTCATTCTAGGTTGCCACATAGAATGGAAGGAGGGGGATTGCCCAGGTGCTTCGCTAGTCAAAATAATCTTCTGTCCCATGGGAACCAAGGTCATCTGCTGCTCCCGTGACTAGGGACTGGGCATTGCATAAAAAGCCCGCCAAATGAATATATTGGGGAACATAGTTGCTTGCATAGTTTTGTGGGTGGGACATTTAACTTTGTAATTGGGCAATTATTACTTGTGTATTCAGACTTGGTTTCACTTTTGACTGTGCCGATACTTTGTAACTAATCAACATGTTCTTTGATGGATTTCCAAGCCTCAGAGTTCTGCTTTATTTGTCTCTGTCTGTCGGAACCATGACACTACTACTTGATAAGATAATGCAGACAACACCAAGCTGGCAGGACTAGCCAACACTCCAGAAGATACGCTTAATATACAGAAGGATCTTGACAGACTTGAACATTGGGTGCTATCTAACAAAATGAAATTCAATGGTGAAAAAAGTAAGGTTCTACAATTAGACAAGAAAAACCAAATGCACAGGTATACTATAGGTCAGGGGTGTCAAACTGCCAGCCCGCGGGCCAGACGCGTCATCCAGAAGCCATGCCCACCCCATTGCCGGCAATGGCAAAACAGTTCCAATACGTCTCGCGACATCACGTGACGTCGCGAGTTTGACATGTCTGGTATAGGTGGTACCTTGCTCAATAGTAGTAACTGTGAGAGGGATCTCGGAGTCCTAGTGGACAATTACTTAAATATGAGGCAGCAGTGTGCTGCAGCTGCCAAAAAAGCCAACACAGTGCTAGGCTGTATTAACATAAGTCTTTCAAAGTTGGAGTTATAATATCTTGTAACGCTACATAAAATTCAGCGGTAAGTCCATCAGGTCCTGGTGTTTTATCTTTCTTTTGCTTTTTTATTGCCTCTGTAATCTCCATCATTGAAATATTCTCGTTTAACCTCTGGTGCATATTCTCAGGAACCTTTGGGAGGTTTGCTTCTTTTAAGTAAGCCTGAATTGCCTCTTTAGGAATCGTCTCCGCCTTGTAAAGTGTCTCATAATAAGCCTTCGTAATTTTTTTCATTAAATCATTATGGCAATGTAAGTTACCCTCTGAGTCCCGTCGCTTACTTATTAATCTTTTTTCTCTTTCTTTTTTTAATCTATATGCAAGCCATCACCCTGGTTTATTAGCATTTTCAAAAAAATTCTGTTTAGACCGTTTAATCCAGTGGTTCTCAACCTGTGGGTCGGGACCCCATTTGGGGTCAATCGACCATTTCACGGGGGTCGCCAAGCAAGGCTGTCCTCCGTTTTTTTTGTCCGCCATTTTTTCCCCTTTTCCGGCGGGTGCCTTACCTCCCTTGGGCTGGGCCAGCTGGTGGTTGGCCTGCTCCGTCTCTGCCGCTTGCCAGCTACACCTCGGCCGGCGCAGGGGGCGGAACCACGCATGCGCGGCGCTCCCGGGCAGGGAAAGTCCTCGACTTACAACCGGTTGGGTAGTCCTCGACTTACGACCGGTTTAGTCCTCAACTTACGACCGGTTGGGGTCGCGGCATTAAAAAGGTTGAGAACCACTGGTTTAATCTGTTGTGCCATTGTATTTGTCTCAAGTAAGTTTAATTTGTGTTTTAATAGTTCCATTTGTATTTTCAGCTTTTTCTTTTGTGGGTCTAATTGTAACTCAGATTCCAGGATACTAAGTTGTTCTTTCAATCTATGTTGAATATGTTTCTTTTCCTTATTCTTTTTGGCAAGATAGGTTATAGCCAAACCTCTAAAATATGCTTTTGCCGTGTCCCATACAATTTGAATAGAGGTTTCTTCTTTTTTATTAACTTTAAAAAAACCTAAAGCACATAAATACTTTCAAAACCATGCGGTAAGAAACGTACTACTTTCAGAATGGGAGAAAATCAAACATAAAATATATATGAAAATACCTGAGTGGCTTTCAACAATGGAAGCATTTGCTTATCCAAACCTGATTAATTATGATAAACTGGTTAGTTATAAAGATATTTTGGACAAAGAGGGAAAACTTAAGGACAGGCAAACTCTTCAACAACAAGGTATTGACCTGACATGGTGGTCCTACTTGCAAATTCAAACAAGATATGAAAAAGATGTAAAATCAACAGGATTTTATAAAGAACAGACTCCACTAGATAAAATTTTGTTAAAAACAGATGAGAACTTAATTAAGAAACTCTATATATTTATTTTAAACTGGAAGATGGAAGAAGAACAAGTGAAAGAAACAATGATAGTATGGGCAAAGAACTTTGGATATTCTATAGATTTAGAAGATTGGCAAAAACTTTGGGATAAAAATATTAAGCTCACAAAAGCGGCAGCATATAAAGAAAACTTATATAAGATGTTTTACAGATCGCATATGACACCAGTTCACTTAGCAAAAATGTTTAAAAATGTTTCGGATATTTGTTGGAAATGTAAGCAACAACCAGGCACTTATTACCATGTCTGGTGGATATGCCCTAATGCTAAGAAATACTGGTCTAAGATTCATAGATGGCTGGAAAAGATGATGAAAATACAGATAGAATATAAACCGGAATTGTTTTTGTTAGGAATATTAAAACCTAATTATGGTAAAGAGAATGATTATTTGATACTGCATGTTTTAACAGCCGTGAGGATAGTATTTGCCCAATATTGGAAAAATGAGAATCTACCATCTGACCAGACTATAATTACTAAAATCTTAGAGTGTGCAGAAATGGATAGATTAACATTGGAGATGAAAGAAAAAAATGATTCAGTTTATTTTATAACTTGGGATAAATTTTATCAGTGGTTAGAGACACATTAGAATTTGAAAAGGATCTAACATCTCAGGATAGATGATTGATTTCTAACCAAGTTCTAATTAATAGGTAGATGACATTGTTATTTTTAGTGATTTAGTGATTTTTATCTCTGTTGATAGGATTTTCTGAGATTTTATTATTTGTGTTTATTTAATAGATGAATTTATTTGTTTATTAACGGTTTGTAATATGGCTATAGTTAAGCTTATTTTAAGATATTCACTCATTATTATGATCCGGACAGTTGCTTGTTTGTTAAAATATGTGATTGTACCTTTCCTTATTTTATCCTAAATCCCCTATTTCCTTCCCCCCCATCCCCCTCCCTTACCATACCCATATTGTTCCTAATTTTCCCTTATCTATATAAACTCAATAAAATATTGTTTTAAAAAAAAGTTATTGTGAGAGACTGTTCAGCTTCTTATCTGACTGCCTGGCTAGCTGTACATTTCCCATAGCAAGGGAAAATACAAAGGAAGAAGGGAATTTTATTTTTCAATTTTTTTTTGCGCTCTCTTCTATTCTGGTTGCAGTTAAAGTTTCATTGGACTATAATTTGGATAGTATTCATCTCTTCTTGACAACTTTTATTTTCATTTTTTATTTTTTGCCTGTCTATCTGAAGTCTCCTCCCTTTTCTTTTGAGAGTTTGATTTTTTTTCTACCTCGCCTTTTACAGATTGATTTATTACTATTGTCTTTTTTGGAAATTGTTTTTTCCTGTGGTGGTTTTTTTTTTTCTCTCTCTAAATTTTTTTTCTCTTTTTTTGCCCATTCCTGCTCCCTCTGTGGATGGTTTTGAGATTTTTTTTTTATTCCTCTAAAGGATTTGGGGTTTTTTTTCTTTTCTTTTTATCCTTAAACTACGCCTGGCCTTGTCTCCTGGTAATAGGAGGGCACTGGATTATAAATGGCCATCGGGCTACCTGGTGGATTATAATTAGCCACCGGGCTTTTTGGTGGATTACAAATAAATACAACAATTAGAAGATGAGTGCCTCAAATTTAGCCAAAGGGGTGAGGAAGGGTTCCTCAGCCCCCACTTCTACCTCGGTGAGTCCAGCTATTCAGAAATCAATTACTACTTTTTTACAACAAGATTCTCATCAGATAGATACCCAAGCAATACTCCAAGCAATTTCAGCTCAATCTAAAAATATTGATGATTTGAAAATAGAAATGAAAAAAGATTTGGAAAAAACTCATGAAGATGTGCTGCAGCTGCCAAAAAGGCCAACACAGTGCTGGGCTGCATTAACAGAGGGATAGAATCAAGATCACGTGAAGTATTAATACCACTTTACAATGCCTTAGTAAGGCCACACTTGGAATACTGCATCCAGTTTTGGTCACCATGAATTAAAAAAGATGTTGAGACTCTAGAAAGAGTACAGAGAAGAGAAACAAAGATGATCAGGGGACTGGAGGCCAAAGCATATAAGGAAAGGCTACTGGAATTGGGTATGTCTAGTTTAATGAAGAGAAGGACGAGGGGGGACATGATAGCAGTATTCCAATATCTCAGGGGCTGCCACAAAGAAGAGGGAGTCAAGCTATTTTCCAAGGCACCTGAGGGCAGGACAAGAAGCAACGGATGGAAACTAATCAAGGAGAGAAGCAACCTAGAACTAAGGAGAAACTTCCTGACAG
>NW_015391125.1:0-5673 GCF_001527695.2 Protobothrops mucrosquamatus
AAAAAAAACATCCTTCGGGAGACGAGCTTCTGTCTCTCTCCCCCCCCCCTCCCGAACCGCCCCGAAGAGACCGGACTGCCATCTGTCAGAAATGGTGTAGGGACTCCTGCTTGGGCAGGGGGTTGGACTAGATGGCCTCCCAGACCCTTTTCAACTCTTCTATCCTGGCCTGTCCTATTCTATTCTGTTCGGTTCGGTTCGGTTCTCTATTCTATTCCATTCTTCATTCTATTCTATTCTATTCTATTCTATTCTATTCTATTCTATTCTATTCTGTTCTGTTCTGTTCTGTTCTGTTCTCTATTCTATTCCATTCTTCATTCTATTCTATTTCATTCTCTATTCTATTCTATTCTATTCTTTTCCTTATTCTTTTCCTTATTCTATTCTATTCTATTCTTAATCCTATTCTATTTAATTCTGTTCTGTTCTGTAATATTATATTCTTTATTATATTCTATATTCTATTCTATTCTATATTCCTATTCTATTCTATTCCCTAATTCATTCTATTCTATTTTATTCTATTCCATTCTTTATTCTATTCTATTCCATTCTTTATTCTATTCCATTCCATTCCATTCTATTCTGTATTCTATTCTATTCTTTATTCTATTCTATTCTATAATATTCTATTCGGTTCTATTCTATTCTTAATCCTATTCTATTCTTAATCCAATTCTATTCTATTCCATTCCATTCCATTCCTTATTCTATTCTTTTCCTTATTCTATTCTATTCTATTCTATTCTTAATCCTATTCTATTTAATTCTACTCTGTTCTGTAATATTATATTCTTTATTCTATATTCTATTCTATTCTATATTTTGTTCTATTCTATATTCTGTTCTATTCTATTCTATTCTATTCTATTCTTAATCCTATTCTATTTAATTCTATTCTGTTCTGTAATATTATATTCTTTATTATATTTTATATTCTATTCTATTCTATTCTATTCTATTCTATTCTATTCTATTCTATTCTATTCTATTCTATTCTATTCTTAATCCTATTCTATTTAATTCTACTCTGTTCTGTAATATTATATTCTTTATTCTATATTCTATTCTATTCTATATTTTGTTCTATTCTATATATTCTATTCTATTCTATTCTATATTCTATTGTATTCTTAATCCTATTCTATTTAATTCTATTCTGTTCTGTAATATTATATTCTTTATTATATTCTATATTCCATTCCATTCCATTCCATTCCATTCCATTCCATTCCATTCCATTCTATTCTATTCTATTCTATTCTATTCTATTCTATTCTGTTCCTATATTCTGTTCTACTCTATTCTATATTCTACTCTTAAGTCTATTCTTAACTCTATCCTACCCTATCCTATCCTGTTCTGTGGAGGAGGCTGAGGAAGGGGTGGGGGATTAAGCCTTGAGGCCCGGTGGGGCAGTGGATGATGGGCAGGCACGGGAGACAGGGCCGAGGGGTTGGTGCAACTGTGGGGAGGACCGGCCGGCCGTCCAATGGAGATCTTGGAGACTTGACTGTACGGAGCGGGAAGTTGCCCGACGTTTTGAGGATCGGGGCCTATATCGTTTTGTCTCCCTCCCAAAGTGTGGGACCACAAGAGTGGAAGGGAGGATTGAAAAGGAGGAGGGGAGAGGACCAGACGGGTCACCCTCAAGGGGGGGGGTGAGGAAAGGGGGTGGGCTTCATTTAAGCCCTTCCCCCTCCAATTCCTGTTTGCGTCTTCTGGTGGCTATAATAACCAAGCGAGACGGTCTCTCCTTCGGCTGACTTTTGTTTCTCTTTTTATCCAGACGATTCTCCCGGGTGTTGTGCCGTGCCACGTTGTCTGGAAATGGCTGGAAGCATCCGAGGTAAAGTCTTGGCCCCTGGGGTGGGGGCGTGGGGAGGGGTGAGGTAGGCGTGGGAGCTGCTATCTTGGGTGGAGGGACAGGCCACGATGCCCTTCTGCGCGTCAAGCGCTGGGGGGGGGAATCAGGAGACTCCAGCGGTTCGAATGAGTGATCAAGATGTATTGCAAGCTTCGGGTTTTCGCTACAAGAACCTGACCTACTAACGGATCCATTGGAAATGAGCGGGAGATAAGAAAGGCATTCATGGTGGACTGGATTTAGATCTTTTGCAGGCGCGCAGGGATTTACGACTGATGACGAAATCCTACGATGGATGGACGGATGGATGGATGACAGATAAATCGTAGAAGAGAGAGAGAAATTATAGATGATACATAGAGATAGATAGATGATAGATTGGTTGGATGGATGGATGGATGGATTAGAATGGATGGATGGATGGATTGATGGATTAGATGATTGATAGATAGATAGATAGATAGATAGATAGATAGATAGATAGATAGATAGATAGATAGATAGATAGATAGATAGATAGATAGATAGATAGATGAGTGCCAGGAAAATCAGGAGATTCAGGCAGTTCAAATGAGTATCAAGATTAATTGCAAGCTTCGGGTTTTCGCTAAAAGAACCTGACCTACTAACGGATCAATTGGAAATGAGCGGAAGATAGGAGAGGCATTCAAAGTGGGCTGAACTTAGATCTCTTGCGAGTGCAGAGGGATTCAGGACTGATGACGCATTTGATGCCTCCCTCAGGTACAGCCTGGTTCTCTCTTACTACAGATGGATGGATGGATGATAGATGATAATAGACAAATGATAGATAGAAAGACAGATAGATACAGATACAGATACAGATAGATTAGATAGATACAGAGAGAGAGAGAGAGAGAGAGAGACAGAGAGAGACAGAGAGACAAAGAGACAGAGAGAGAGACAGAGATTAGGTGATAGAGATAGATAGAGAAGATAAAGATTTAGTGCAAGTTTAAGCTCTCTACAAAAATCTGACCTACTAACGGTCAGGGGAAATGACGGGGAGATTAAGATGGGCTGAATGTCGATCTCTCGTGAGTGTGCAGGGACTCACGGCTGATAACCTGTTTGATGCCTCCCTTGGCGCCAGCCCGGTCGTCTCCTCCCAATGCTGCTGACCAGTCCCCTTCTTCTCTCCCCTCCCCCCTCCCTGCTTTGGCTTGTAGGTCCTGAACGGAGGATCGTCCTGATGGGCAAAACCGGCAATGGGAAGAGCGCGACGGGAAACACCATCCTCGGGGGCCACATCTTCGAATCGAAGATGTCTTTCGGTTCCGGCACCAAGTGTTGCCAAAGGGAGGAGACGATGGTGAGCGGCCGGAAGGTGGTGGTGGTCGACACGCCGGGCTTCCTCGACACCGGGCATCGCAAGTCAGAAACGGCGGCCGAAGTGAAGAAGTGCGTGAAGTTTTGCACCCCGGGCCCGCACGTCATCCTGCAGGTAATCCGCCCGGGCCGTTTCACCCAGGAGGAGGAAGAGGTGGCTCAGCTGATCAAGGAGATCTTCAGCCTCAACGCCAAGAAGTACATGATCCTCCTGTTCACCCGGAAGGAGGACCTGGAAGGGAAGACGCTCGACCAGTTCATCTCCGAGGGGAACTGCACCCTGAAGGAGCAGGTGTACCTGTGCGGGAAACGCTACCTGGCTTTCAACAACAAGGCCGAGGGGGCGGAGCGAGAGGCGCAGGTGGCCCAGCTGATGGAGATGATTGATGAGCTGGTGAAGAGGAACCGGAGTGCGCCTTGTTACACGGAGGAGATGCTGGCGGCCGACAAGGAGAACTTCAAGAGCAGACTGGACCTTTCCTGGTTGTGTCCTTTCCTTTAGGGCAGGGATTTTCAACCTTTTCGCAGATTGTACCCCATTTAGGACATGACAGTCTTTGAGTACCACCACTGCTTAGCAAGGTGTCAAAAACTTGATGACTAAAAAAAAAGGGGGGGGGAATTTGGGTTTTACTGATTAGATTCATTGGCTGTTCAAGAAATGGCTAGTTTATAATACTCTGGAAAAGTAAAAAATTGGGGTTCAATGTTAATGCTTCCTTCTACTGCAACGGAGGGACTCTGTTCTTTTTCCCTTCTCCCCCTCACTTCCCCCCTTTTTTTCCTCCCCACCGTGTCCTACTATTTGCTTTTGTATTTTTGTGCCTTATTCTACAATCTAATAAAATATGACAAACTGTAGAAAAAAGGGGGGGAAAGTAGCAGTTTTAATTTCTTCGGTGGCCGTTCCTTGGCTGAACCCCGTTTCCGTTTGCACCGACAAATGTACGATGAATTTATCCAACGTTTATTAGTGTGCAACAGTGCTGGTTCACTCAAGGGTGTTCGAACGTGGCCCTCTTAAGACGTGTGGACTTCAACTCCCAGAATTCCTCAGCCGTCGTGGCTGCTTGAGGAATTCTGGGAGTTGAAATCCACAGGTCTTCAAGTTGCTAAGTTTTTAGACCCCCGGGCTAGCTGGTCGCCCTTCTTCCTCTCTCCTTTCCGAGCTCTCCTTCCACGGTGTAGTAAGAATGCCCCGCCTCCCCCAATCCCTTCCCTGTACCCTTAAAGTGCAAAGCAAGAAAGGCTCACAAAATAAAGAAACACATAAACTTCGTTTTTTTCTCTCTCTTTAAGCTGCCTCAGGCGTGTCACTTGTCACAATGTTGCAATCCGAGACTGAAAGGCTCCGGCAATCGCAAAAAGATTTAGCCTTCAATTAAGCCTGTTTACTTTCAAATGAAAACTTTCCAAAAGCCAAAGACCAGACATGTCTAACACAAGGCCCCAGGGGCCGGATGCCGCCCGCGAAGTGGTTTCATGTGGCCCGCGAAGCCATCCTGGAAACAGTGAGGGAACGGCCCCCGCTGCCTTGGCCCCGGCCGAGGCCAGCCGGGAGCCAATGTACAATTTCGTGGTGGCCATCTATGTTGAAACGCATTCAGTCTTAGCTCCACAAGGCTGTCTGGAAACAGCGAGGAACCAGCCCCTGCCGCATCGGCCCCGCCCCCTGGGTGCATGCTGGGGAGGTATCACCCTTTGTGAGGAATGAAGAAATGCACCATCGCCTGGAAGTGACCAGCAAATGGCCCTCTCCTACTTCACATATCTGAATTGATGGGCTCTGGGGGAGGGGTTTCAGCAGGCAGCAGGTCGCTCTCCTCATAGCGGCGAGAGGCTGAGCTCAGTGGCGCAAATCCCCCAAAAAAGCACGACGACGACCAGCCCCCGGCCTGCCCGGTTTCGGCAGGCAGCGGGGCGCTCTCCTCACAGCACCAAGAGCTGAGTGGCACGAAACTGATGAGAAGTACAATGCTGCCTAGCCCCCAGCCTGCCCAGTTTCAGCAGGCAGCAAGGTGCACAGCTGGCGAGCATCGCACCGCCCGGCTCAACCTCTCGGCGCTGTGAGGAGATCGCCCCGCTGTGAGCCCACTAACCCGGATATGTGAAGGAGGCGAGGGTCATTCGTTGGCCACTTCCAGGCGATGGTGCATTTCTTCACTCCTCACGAAGGGTGACACCTCCCCAGCTGCGTTTCTTGCCTGTTTTTCTCCTTCCCTCATCTCAAATATTTTCCCACCACTCTGTACTTGGAAGGAAGGAACGAAGGAAGGAAGGAAGGAAGGAAGGGAGAGGGAGGGTCTGAGGGAAGTCCTGCCTTAGTCCTGCCTTAGTCCTGCCTTGCTGCCCTTTCACCATCCCCTTGCCCCCTCCTCCTGCCCTATCCTGGGGGTCTCCCATCCTATTGCTAAGGAAGCCTTGGATACAAAGCCATGGAGAGGGGATGGGTC
>NW_015391125.1:6010-7685 GCF_001527695.2 Protobothrops mucrosquamatus
GCTTGATTGGGTTACCCAAAGGATTTTGTTTGGACAGTTTTTGCAGCGTTTTGTAATTCAGAGGCTCGGTTTGTGCGCTTTGGTTACTGGAATATTTTAGTCTGTATTTTAGGCTAGCAATGAGTCCAAATTGTTGACTTCCGTAGGTTGAATCCCTTTAAACAAATGTAATTTGCAACCTTGGACTATAAAGTCTTACTTGACAAACAATTTCTACTGTACACACTACCTGTAAACATGCAAAATAGAAGTCCCATAGCTAGTTATAAAATTATTTTTAATGTCTGATTTTAAAGTCCTCAACACATTATTAAGAGAATGTGGACGAAGACCAGGAAAAGATCCCGCCCGTGTTGAAAGCAATACACGAAACCGTTCTTTCAGCTTGTGACAAAATAAGGCCCAACATAAAAGAACAAGATGCCAGCTTAGATACACAAACCCAAATTTGGACTACAACCAAAGAACTAACAATGCAGAAGACAACAGAAGAAGTGGAACAATCAAATACTGAGACAGAGGACTCAATTGACCAACCAATACAGTTAATGGAAAATCTGGAAAAGGGAGTGACAAGAAATGAAATTAGTTTTACCCCCTTATCTTGAATCTGTCTTTGGCTTTTGGAAAGTTTTCATTTGAAGGTAAACAGGCTTAATTTAAAACTATTGGCGATTGCCAGAGCCTTTCAGTCTTGGATTGCAACATTGTGACACGTGACACCCTGAGGCAGCTTAAAGAGAAAGAAAAACAGAGTTTATGTGTTTCTTTATTTTGTGAGCCTTTCTTGCTTTGCACTTGATTCCTGTGTCTTTAAAGGTACAGGGAAGGGATTGGTGCATTCTTACTACACCGTGGAAGGAGAGCTCGGAAAGGAGAGAGGAAGAAGGGCCAACCAGCTAGCTTCGGGAGTCTACAAACTTAGCAACTTTAAGACCTGTGGACTACAACTCCCAGAATTCCTCAAGCAGCCATGACGGCTGAGGAATTCTGGGAGTTGAAGTCCACAAGTCAAAGACTGTCCTGTCCTAAAAGGGGTACAATCTGTGAAAAGGTTGAAAAGCCCTGCCCTAAAGGAAAGGACACAACCAGGAAAGGTCCAGTCTGCTCTTGAAGCTCTCCTTGTCGGCCGCCAGCATCTCCTCTGTGTAACAAGGCGCACTCCAGTTCCTCTTCACCAGCTCGTCAATCATCTCCATCAGCTGGGCCACCTGCGCCTCTCGCTCCGCCCCCTGGGCCTTGTTGTTGAAAGCCAGGTAGCGTTTCCCACACAGGTTCACCTGTTCCTTCAGCGCGCGGTCCCCCTCGGAGAGGAACTTGTCGAGCGCCTTCCCTTCCAGGTCGTCCTTCCGAGTGAACAAAGTTGGAAGGGACCTTGGAGGTCATCTAGTCCAACCCCGTGTCTGGAAATTGCACCATGCGAGAGGGACCCCACTGGACTGTCTCCAAGGACTGCCCCCCCTTCATTCGGGGAGGGGTCTCTTCGCTGAATTTGCTGCGTGGGGGGGTGGGAGGAGGGAAGTGGTGGGAGGAGTCGAGTTGGGGAGGGGGCTGCGGGCCGGCCGGCTCGGTGCATTTTAGGTGGGGGGGTCTTTCCTGGTTGGGGAGGGCCGCTGCAGCCCCCTCCCCTATAAGGCACTGACTGGGAGGGGGGGTTGGGGAAGAGCAGGGGGGG
>NW_015391125.1:10363-15193 GCF_001527695.2 Protobothrops mucrosquamatus
AGCATTCCAGAGTTGGAAGGGACCTTGGAGGTCATCTAGCCCAGCCTCCCTGCTCAAGCAGGAGAACCTTACAGAATCCTAGAAGAACAGAGCTGGAAGGCACCTCGGAGGTCATCTAGTCCAACCCCCTGCTCGAGCAGGAGACCCTGATGGAATCATAGAGCTGGAAGGGACCTCGGAGGTCATCTAGTCCAGGCCCCTGCTCAAGCAGGAGAACCTTACAAAATCACAGAATGACAGAGCTGGAAGGGACCTTGGAGGTCATCTAGTCCAGCCCCCCTGCTCAAGCAGGAGAACCTTACAGAATCCTAGAAGAACAGAGCTGGAAGGCACCTCGGAGGTCATCTAGTCCAACCCCCTGCTCGAGCAGGAGACCCTGATGGAATCATAGAGCTGGAAGGGACCTCGGAGGTCATCTAGTCCAGCCCCCTGCTCGAGCAGGAGACCCTGACAGAATCCTAGGAGGACAGAGCTGGAAGGGACCTCGGGGGTCATCTAGTCCAGCCCCCTGCTCAAGCAGGAGAACCTTACAGAATCCTAGAAAAAAAGAGCTGGAAGGGACCTTGGAGGTCATCTAGTCCCAGCCCTGTTCTTCTAGGATTCTATCAAGGTCTCCTACTCGAGCACGGGGTTGGGCTAGATGACCTCCGAGATCCCTTCCCGCTCTGTTCCGTTTGAAAGGCTGCAGGGAGGAGGCGGGGAGGGGCGGAGGCAGGGGCACCCTGCAAGCGGCCCACCAAGAGCCGCTTTCTGTCAGGGTCTCGTGCTTGAGCAGGGGGTCGGACTAGATGACCTCCGAGGTCCCTTCCAGCTCTGCCGTTCTGTGATTCTCTCAGGGTCTCCTACTGGAGCAGGGGGGTCGGACTAGATGACCTCCGAGGTCCCTTCCAGCTCTTGTTATTCTGTAAGGGTCTCCTGCTCGAGCAGGGGGTCAGACTAGATGACCTCCGAGGTCCCTTCCAGCTCTGCCGTTCTGTGATTCTCTCAGGGTCTCCTGCCGGAGCAGGGGGGTCGGGCTAGATGACCTCCAAGGTCCCTTCCAGCTCTGTCCTTCTGTGATTCGGTCAGGGTCTCCTGCCGGAGCAGGGGGTCGGACTAGATGACCTCCGAGGTCCCTTCCAGCTCTTGTTATTCTGTCAGGGTCTCCTGCTCGAGCAGGGGTCGGACTAGATGACCTCCGAGGTCCCTTCCAGCTCTGCCGTTCTGTGGTTCTCTCAGGGTCTCCTACTGGAGCAGGGGGGTCGGACTAGATGACCTCCGAGGTCCCTTCCAGCTCTTGTTATTCTGTAAGGGTCTCCTGCTCAAGCAGGGGGTTGGACTAGATGACCTCCGAGGTCCCTTCCAGCTCTGTCCTTCAGTGATTCGGTCAGGGTCTTCTGCCGGAGCAGGGGGGTCGGACTAGATGACCTTCGAGGTCCCTTCCAGCTCTTGTTATTCTGTAAGGGTCTCCTGCTCGAGCAGGGGGTCGGACCAGATGACCTCCGAGGTCCCTTCCAGCTCTGTCGTTCTGTGATTCGGTCACGGTCTCCTGCCGGAGCAGGGGGGTCGGACTAGATGACCTCTAGGGTCACCTCCAAGTCTTTTCTGATGGAAGACCACGACCTGGTTCCGGAAGGGCTAGGAAGAGCCCCCACCCCGGCTCACAGACACACAGACACACACACAACCGTTTCAGCAAGAAGAAATTCACTCTCTCAGCCAATCGGGGGAGGGGGGGTGGGAGAGACCCCGCCCCCTCCCCTCCCTGCCCCGCCCACCCCTGCCTAGAGAAGGGCGATCTCCTCCGGCAGAAGCGAAAGTAGCCCGAAGCCCGTCGGGGGAAGCAGCGAGTGAGAGGCAAGCGCGACCCCCTCCCCACCGACCGCTAGACTCGCTCAGGTGGGCGTCCGACAGGTCGAGCGGGGTGGAAAGAGGGCAGGGAGGGGGGGGCAGTCGCGACCCCTCCCCTTTCCAGCAGGCAGGAGGAGCAGGGGGAGTGGGTGGGTGTGGGGGGGTCCCTGGGGGTCCCCCTTCTCCCCCCCGCCCTCCTTGGTCAAGGAGTGAACGGGGAGGGGGGGTCACTTTTCAAGAAAGTTGGAGGACTTGGGGTCCGGCAGGGCGAAGGGCGGTGGGGGGGGGATTGAGGGGGGGGCGAGGGGGCTTCAGCTGCCCTCCCCAATCAGGAAGACCTTTCCTAACGACCCCCCCCCCAAAAAAAACATCCTTCGGGAGATGCGCTTCTGTCTCTCTCCGCCCCGAAGAGACTGGAATGCCATCTGTCAGAAATGGTTGTAGGGGTTTGACTAGATGACCTCCCAGGCCCTTTTCAACTCTTCTGTCCTGTCCTGTCCTATTCTGTTCTGTTCCGTTCTTTATTCTATTCCATTCTTCATTCTATTCTATTTCATTCTTTATTCTATTCTTTATTCTATTCTATATTCTATTCTATTCCATTCCATTCCATTCTATTCTGTATTATATTCTTAATCCTATTCTATAATATTCTATTCTATTCTATTCTTAATCCTATTGTATTTAATTCTATTCTGTTCTGTAATATTATATTCTTTATTATATTTTATATTCTGTTCTATTCTATATTCTGTTCTATTTTGTTCTATTCTATATTCTATTCTATTCTATTCTTAATCTTATTCTATTTAATTCTATTCTGTTCTGTAATGTTATATTCTTTATTATAATCTATATTCTATTCCATTCCATTCCATTCTATTCTATTCTGTATTCTATTCTATTCTTTATTCTATTCTATTCTATTCTATTCTATATTCTGTTGTATTCTATATTCTGTTCTATTCTATTCTCTATTCTATTCTATTCTATTCTGTATTCTATTATATTCTCTATTCTATTCTATTCTATTCTATTCTATTCTATATTCTGTTATATTTTCTATTCTATTCTATTCTATTCTATTCTATTCTATTCTATTCTATTCTGTTCCTATATTCTGTTCTACTCTATTCTATATTCTATTCTTAATTCTATTCTTAACTCTATCCTACCCTATCCTATCCTGTTCTGTGGAGGAGGCTGAGGAAGGGGTGGGGGATTAAGCCTTGAGGCCCGGTGGGGCAGTGGATGATGGGCAGGCACGGGAGACAGGGCCGAGGCGCTGGTGCAACTCTGGGGGGGGGGACCGTCCGGCCGTCCAATGGAGACCTTGGAGACTTGACTGTACGGAGCAGGACGTTGCCCGACGTTTTGAGGATCGGGGCCTATATCGTTTTGTCTCCCCCCCCCCCAAAGTGTGGGACCACAAGAGTGGAAGGGAGGATTGAAAAGGAGGAGGGGAGTGGACCAAATGGGTCAGCCTCAAGGGGGGGTGAGGAAGGGGGTGGGGCTTCTTTTAAGCCCCTCCCCCTCCAATTCCTGCTTTTGCCTTCTGGGGGAGGAGAGCTGGTGGCTATAACCAAGCGAAGACGGCCTCTCCGTCGGCTGATTGATGTTTCTCTTTTTATCCAGACGATTCTCCCGGGTGTTGTGCCATACGACGTCTGGAAATGGCTGGAAGCATCCAAGGTAAAGTCTTGGCTCCTGGGGTGGGTGCGTGGGGAGGGGTGAGGTGAGGTGGGGTGGGAGCTGCGGTCTTGGGTGGAGGCACAGGCCACGATGCCCTTCTGCGCGTCAAGCGCCGAGGGGGGTAGAAATCAGGAGTCTCCAGCGGTTCGAATGAGTGATCAAGATGTATTGCAAGCTTCGGGTTTTCGCTACAAGAACCTGACCTACTAACGGATCCATTGGAAATGAGCGGGAGATAAGATAAGAAAGGCATTTATGGTGGGCTGGATTTAGATTTAGATCTCTTGCGGGCGCGCAGGGATTTGCGACTGATGACGCGTTTGACATCTCCCTCGGGCTCGGCCTGGTTATCTCCTACGATGGATGGACGGATGGATGGATGACAGATAAATCGTAGAAGAGAGAGAGAAATTATAGATGATGATAATAATAATAATAATAATAATAATAATAATAATAATAATAATAATAATAATAATAATAATAGTAAAGTTGGAAGGGACCTTGAAGGTCATCTAGTCCAACCCCCTGCTCAGGCAGGAAACCCTATACCATTTCGGACAAATGGCTGTCCAGTCTCTTAAAAACTTCCAGTGTTGGAGCATTCACTGCTTCTGGAGGCAGGTGGTTCCACTGGTTAATTGTTCTCACTGTCAGGAAGTTTCTCCTTAGTTCTAGATTGCTTCTCTCCTTGATTAGTTTCCACCCGTTGCTTCTTGTCCTGCCTTCAGGCGCTTTGGAGAAGAGCTTGACTCCCTCTTCTTTATGGCAACCCCTGAGATATTGGAAGACTGCTATCCTGTCCCCCCTCGTCCTTCTCTTCATTAAACTAGACATCCCCAATTCCAGCAGCCGTTCCTTATATGCTTTAGCCTCCAGTCCCCTAATCATCTTTGTTGCTCTTCTCTGTACTCTTTCTAAAGTCTCAACATCTTTTTTACATCGCGGTGACCAAAACTGGATGCCGTGTTCCAAGTGTGGCCTTACCAAGGCATTGTAAAGTGGTATTAACACTTCACGTGATCTTGATTCTATCCCTCTGTTAATGCAGCCTAGCACTGTGTTGGCCTTTTTGGCAGCTGCAGCACACTGCTGGCTCATATTTAGGAGATTGTCCACTAGGACTCCGAGGTCCCTCTCACAGTTACTACTATTGAGCAAGGTGCCACCTATGCTGTACTTGTGCAATTGGTTTTTCTTGCCTAAATGTAGAACCTTGCTTTTTTCACCATTGAATTTCATTTTGTTAGATAGTGCCCAGTGTTCAAGTGTGTCCAGATCCTTCTGTATCTTAAGCCTGTCTTCTGG
>NW_015391125.1:17142-20141 GCF_001527695.2 Protobothrops mucrosquamatus
GATAGATAGATAGATAGATAGATAGATAGATAGATAGATAGATAGATAGATAGATAGATAGATAGATAGATAGATAGATAGATAGATAGATAGATCAAGTGCCAGGAAAATCAGGAGATTCAGGCAGTTCAAATGAGTATCAAGATTAATTGCAAGCTTCGGTTCACTACAAGAACCTGACCTACTAACGGATCAATTGGAAATGAGCGGGAGATAAGATAAGAAAGGCATTTATGGTGGGCTGGATTTAGATTTAGATCTCTTGCGGGCGCGCAGGGATTTGCGACTGATGACGCGTTTGATGCCTCCCTCAGGCACAGCCTGGTTCTCTCTTACTATAGATGGATGGATGGATGATAGATGATAATAGACAAATGATAGATAGAAAGACAGATAGATACAGATACAGATAGATTAGATAGATAGATAGATAGATAGATAGATAGATAGATAGATAGATAGATAGATAGATAGATAGATAGATAGATAGATAGATTAGATAGAGAGACAGAGACAGAGACAGAGATTAGGTGATAGAGATAAATAGAAGACAGAGCATAAAGATTTAGTGCAAGTTTAAGCTCTCTACAAAAATCTGACCTACTAACGGTCAGGGGAAATTACTGGGAGATTAAAGACGGGCTGAATGTCGATCTCTTGTGAGCGTGCAGGGACTCACGTCTGATAACCTGTTTGATGCCTCCCTTGGCGCCAGCCCGGTCGTCTCCCCCCCCAACGCTGCTGACTGGTCCCCTTCTTCTCTCCCCTCCCCCCCGCTTTGGGTCATAGGTCCCGAACGGAGGATCGTCCTGGTGGGCAAAACCGGCAACGGGAAGAGCGCGACGGGAAACACCATCCTGGGAAGCACTGTCTTTAAATCGAAGGTGTCTTCCGTTTCCGTCACCAAACGTTGCCAAAAGGAGGAGACGCAGGTGAACGGCCGGAAGGTGGTGGTGGTCGACACGCCCGGCTTCCTCGACACCAGGTGTTGCAAGTCAGCAACGGCGGCCGAAGTGAAGAAGTGCGTGAGCTTTTGCACCCCGGGCCCGCACGTCATCCTGCAGGTGATGCACCTGGGCCGTTTCACCCAGGAGGAGCAGGACGTGGCTCAGCTGATCAAGGAGATCTTCAGCCTCAACGCCAAGAACTACATGATCCTCCTGTTCACCCGGAAGGAGGACCTGGAAGGGGAGGCGCTCGACCAGTTCATCTCCGAGGGGGACCGCGCCCTGAAGGAGCAGGTGAAACTGTGTGGGGACCGCTACCTGGCTTTCAACAACAAGGCCCAAGGGGCGGAGCGAGAGGCGCAGGTGGCCCAGCTGATGGAGATGATTGACGGGCTGGTGAAGGAGAACCGGGACGCGCCTTGTTACACGGAGGAGATGCTGGTGGCCGACAAGGAGAGCTTCAAGAGCAGACTGGACCTTTCCTGGTTGTGTCCACTTCTTTAAGGGACGCCGGAAAAAATCTCCATGACGGCAACTCTGGAAAGGGTCCCTGCTCTGCTACTCCCTCCCTCCTTCCTTCCTTCCTTCCTTCCTTCCTTCCTTCCTTCCTTCCTTCCTTCCTTCCTTCCTTCCTTCCTCCCTCTCTCCCTTCCTTACTCTTTCCCCTTCCTTCCTTCCTCTGTCCCCTTCCTTTCTTTCTCCCTCCCTCCCTTTCCTTTTCCTCCATTCCTTCCTCTCCTTCCTTCCTTCCTTTCTCCCTTCCTCCCTCTCTCTCTTCCTTCCTTCCATCTTTCCTTCCTTCCTTCCTTCCTTCCTTCCTTCCTGTCCCCTTCCTTCCTTTCTTTCTCCCTCCCTCTCCCTTTCCTTTTCCTCCGTTCCTTCCTCTCCTTCCTTCTTTCCGCTGTCTCCCCTTTCTTTCTTTCTTTTTCTTTCTTTCTCTCTCTTTCTTTTTCTTTCTTTTTCTTTCTTTCCTTTCTTTCTTCCTTCCTTCCTTTCTTTTTTTCTCTTTCCTTCCTGTCTGTCTCTGTCTGTCTATCTATCTATCTAATCTATTATTTCTATCTTCTACCAACCCTTCCTTCCTTTTCTTTTTCTTTCTCTTTTTTTCTCTTTTTCTTTCTTTTTCTTATTTTTTCTTTCTTTCTTTCTTTCTTTCTTCCTTTCTTTTTCTTTTTTTCTCTTTTCTGTCTGTCTGTCTATCTGTCTGTCTATCTATCTATCTATCTATCTATCTATCTATCTATCTATCTATCTCTATCTAATCTACTATTTCTATCTATCTACCAACTCTTCCTTCCTTTCCTTCCTTCCTCTCTTTTTCTTTCTTTCTTTTTCTTTCTTTCTTTCTTTCTTTTTCTTTCTTTCTTTCTTTCTTTCTTACTCGTTCCTTCCTTCCTTCCTGTTTGTCTGTCTGTCTGTCCATCCATCCATCCATCCATCCATCCATCCATCCATCCATCCATCCATCCATCCATCCATCTATCTATCTATCTATCTATCTATCTATCTATCTATCTATCTATCTATCTATCTATCTCTTCTCTTTCTCCAACATGTCCCCCCCGCGTAAAACAGACTTGACCAGAGGGCGTGGTCACTCGGAAAACGACGGAGCCCCGTTGAGTGGGGTATTTAGCACCCATCAATCAACCGATTGACCAGGTGTCAGAAGCCATATATCTCTAAGGTCCCTTATCCTTCCCCCCCCTCCTCCTCCATTTATTTGCGTCTGCCTTTCCTCCTGACCCAAATCTCACTCTCTTCGATTCCTGGGTCCTGCCCTACTCCCAGGGGGGGGGGAGGAGGGGGGGAGGTGCTTGAGGGTTATTGCCTTGATTTCCTCTCTGGCGACACTGTGTAACCCTTTGCTTTCCTGCGTTATCCTTCTGTGAACTTTCCCATCCCTGAATGTCAGCCAGCAAAGGGAGGGGAAGAAAGGAAGGCAACCTCCGGCAACCCATTTATCTACGGGCTCCCGGGAGAAGGAGAAGGGGCGACGAGAGCGCCAAAACATCGCAGCTACAACTGGAGACGGTCTGGTGTGATCTCCCC
>NW_015391125.1:21044-23244 GCF_001527695.2 Protobothrops mucrosquamatus
TGGAGACGGTCTGGTGTGATCTCCCCTTTCCCCACAAGGGGATTGGGCCGTGTGAACTGACCGGATGAACGATTGGGGTGGGTTTTTTGCTTGGGACACTTTTTACCTATCGATTTGAGAGGGGAAACCCTCGGATCCTGGCTTCTGGGCTTGCTAGCAACGTCTCCTAATAAAAGTTCCTTTGGGATGAAACGGTTTCTACGAGTTCTGCTTTCTCGGGGTGAGGTCTTGAAGTGGGTCCGGACACCGGGACTCGGTGAAGACATAACACAAGGGCAATTTGAACAAGTGATTGATTAGGGGGGGGTGTCATCGTCGTCCTCCTCCTCCTCCTATCCACAAACCTCACTCCCTTCTAGCACTGTTGATGTTCCCTAGTTGGATCATGAAATGTCTACATTAGAAAAGTTCAGACAACACCAAGGTTCTCCCCAGTCTTTCCTCCTCCTCCTCCTCCTCCTCCTCCTCCTCCATAAACTCCATTCCCTTCTACGGTACGACTGATGATGTTTCCTAGTTGGGTCACGAAAAGTCTCCAAGAAAATAACCCAGTTCAGACAACAACCCTAACCCTCCTCCTCTCCATAAATTCCATCAACTCCATTCCCTTCTACAGGAGCACTGATGACGTTCCCTAGTTGGGTCACGAAACGTCTGAAATAAAACTAACATCTAAGGGGCTTCCACAGAGAAGGGGGGGTCCACCTCTTCCCCAAAGCCCCGGAAGGCAGGAGAAGCAGCGGAGGGGAACTCATCACGGAGAGAAGGAACCTGGAATTATGGAGAAACTTCCTAACCGTGAGGACAGTTAAACTGGTGGAACTGCCTGCCACTAGACCAGGGCTTTTCAACCAGTGGTACGGGTACCACCTGTGGTACATTGGCACTTAGCAGGTGGTACGTGACCATCCTAGAAAAATGGTAGCAGTGGAGGGGAATGAGCTGAACCGGTGGCAGCACCGCACAAGCCTGAGCGAGAGACGGCTGGAGCTGCAGGGCTGTCAGGGCTCAGCGGAAGCGCCAGGATCAGTGCCAGGCTCCAGCTGGAGCTCGGCGCTGATCCTGGTGCTTCCGCTGAGCCCAGAAGAAGCGCCGATCAGCTGGAATGTTGCAGCCTCTCCAGGGTCTTGTGATGTACATTCAGATGCTTGGCCACTGATTCATATTTATGACGGTCACAGTGTCCCAGGGTCATGTGAAGTGACCAAAACCTGCTGCAACCACCCAGCAGACGGGGGGAATAAAAACCAAAACACCCCCCCACCCCACCCCCGCTGCCAATCCTCAACAGAAATGCTCACAACAATGAAAACCTCGGACAGGAGGAAGAGCGCGGCCGGGCGGGCAGGCAGGTGTCTTGCTTGGCTGTGCCTTGGGGGACACTTTTTTCAGTGCCGTTGTAACTTTGAACAGTCACTAAGCGAACTGTTGTAAGTCGAGGACTACCTGTACTTCATCACTTTTTTCCTTTTTTGGGGGGGTCATCAAGTTTTTGACACCTTGCTAGGCGACTGGTGGTACTCGGATGTTGCCATATCCTAAAAGTGGTACAATGGGTGAAAAGGTTGAAAAGCCCTGGTCTAGAAGTTGCGGGGGCTCCATCACTGGAGGTTTTATAAGAAGAGACTGGATGGTCACTTGTCTGAAATGCTGTAGGCTTTCCTGCCTGAAGAGGGGGTTGGACTAGAAGACCTCCATGGTCCCTTCCCATTTGTCTGTCTGTCTGTCTGTGTATCTATCTATCTATCTATCTATCTATCTATCTATCTATCTATCTGTCATCTATCATTTATCTGTCTATCATTTCTGTGTATCTATCCATCCATCTATCTATCTATCTGTAAGCTATCATTTATCTATCATCTCTGTCTATCTGGCTATTTATTTTTATTTATTTATTTATTTTATTAATTGCATTTATATCCCGCCCTTCTCCTTACGGACTCAGGGCGGCTGACAAATTAGATAAAATACTAACATATATACATATTATACCTAATTAAAATTTAATTAAAACGAAATATTTAAATATGTCCAATTAAAAATAATTTAAAACCCCTCTAAAATCCCTTAGGCCAGTCCCGCTAGCTGGAACAACCACGTCTTGAGGGCGCGGCGGAAGGAAGGGAGATCAGGGATCACCCTGATCTCTGGGGGCAGTTCGTTCCAGAGGGTGGGAGCTCCCACAGAGAAGGCCCTC
>NW_015391125.1:25052-28812 GCF_001527695.2 Protobothrops mucrosquamatus
TTCCTTTCGATCACGTGATTTCCAGGCAGCGCCGCCGCCCAGAGACTTTCGCTTTCCTCCGCTATTCGGATGTCCCCTTATACAGATTGACAGAGCTGGAAGGGACCTCGGAGGTCATCCAGTCCAACCCCCTGCTCGAGCAGGAGACCCTGACAGAATCAAAGAGCTGGAAGGGACCTCGGAGGTCATCCAGTCCAGCCCCCTGCTCCAGCAGGAGACCCTTACGGAATTACAGAATGGCAAGAGCTGGAAGGGACCTCGGAGGTCATCCAGTCCAGCCCCCTGCTCGAGGCAGGGGACCCTTACAGAATCACAGAGCGGGAAGGGACCCTGGAAGTAGTCTTCATTAGGTTTTAGTATAGGTTTTATGTGGGGTATTTTAGAGCAGGCCTTTATTTATTTATTTTGATTTTAGAATAGATATTTATTGTGGTTTTTATTATCGCCTGTTCACCGCCCTGAGTCCCGTAAGGGAGATAGGACGGTATACAAATCTAAATAATAAATAAATAAAAATAATAATAATAAATAATAAATCTAGTCCAGCCCCGTCCTCAAGCAGGAGACCCTTACAGAATTACAGAATGACAAGAGCTGGAAGGGACCTCGGAGGTCATCCAGTCCAACCCCCTGCTCGAGGCAGGAGAGCCTTGCAGAATCACAGAGTTGGAAAGGACCTCGGAGGCCATCCAGTCCACCCCCTTGCCGAAGCAGGAGACCCTTAGAGATGGGTAGAATCACTGAGCTGGAAGGGACCTCGGAGGTCTTCTAGTCCAGCCCCCTACTCCAGCAGGATGACCCCCCCGAGGTCCCTTCCAACTCTTGTGATTCGATGATTCTGTCAGGGTCTCCTGCTCAAGGAGGGGGCTGGACTAGAAAACCTCCGAGGTCCCTTCCAGCTCTGTCAAGTCTGTGATTCTGTTAGGGTCTCCTGCTTGAGCAGGCGGTTGGACTAGATGACCTCCGAGGTCCCTTTTAACTCTGGGATTCTGTAAGGGTCTCCTGCTTGAGCAGCGGGTGGGACTGGATGACCTTTGAGGTCCCTTTTAACTGGGGGATCCTGTAAGGGTCTCCTGCTTTAGCAGCGGGTTGGACTGGGTGACCTCCGAGGTCCCTTTCAGCTCTGTGTTTCAGTAAGGGTCTTCTGCTTGAGCAGGTGGTTGGACTGGATGACCTCCGAGGTCCCTTTTAACACTGTGATTCCGTCAGGGTCTCCTCTCTTGAGCAGGCGGTTGGACTGGATGACCTCCGAGGTCCCTTTTAACGCTGTGATTCTGTTAGGCTCTCCTGCCTGAGCAGCGGGTTGGACTAGATGACCTCCGAGGCCCCCTCCGACTCTGTCCTTCTGTGATTCCGCAAGGGGGCTGGACTAGAAGACCTCCAGGCTCCCTCCCAGCTCTTTTCTGATGGAGGACCACGACCTGGTTGGTGAAGCTGGCCTGGAAACAGTGTGTGTGTGTGTGCGTGTGTGTTTGTGTGTATCTCAGTGGCCCCGAATCCATCCCTCCTTCCCAGACCTTGTGGGAACAAAGGCCGGAATTTCCCCTCTCCTCCCAAATTACGCCATCCCGGAAAAGCCAAAGAAACATCTGTTTTCCTTGGCAGGGAAAAAAATTGGCTTTTTTCCTTGGAAAGTCCCGTCTCAGGGCCGACTTCCTGGCTGGCCTTTCTTGGCTGACCTCAAATGCCCCCCCTCTTTTTTGGGGGGGGGGTTTTCTTTGTGGCCGTTGCGATCCCTGCCCGGCCTCGACCGTCCGTCCATCTGTCGGGATATCTTTCCCATCTGGGATGGATCCTGCAAGGCTCAGCAGCCCCCCCCACCCCCAAATTCCTTCCCCTGCCCGGCCAGGCTCTTCCCAGGAGTCCCAAGACCCCCATAGCCCCCACCCCAGAGATAAGGGGGGGTGTCTCTGCCTCCCCCTCTCCGTGCATCAGCCTTTCCCTTCTTCTCTCCGACAAATCAACCCTTCGCTCTCCCTGATCGCGGTTCCCAGCGATTTGGAGGGAATAGAGGGGAAATAACGGACTCGGGTGGGACCTCGGAGGGCATCTAGTCCAACCCCCTGCTCGAGGAGGAGACCCTTCCAGAATCATAGAATGACAGAGTTATGGAAGGGACCTTGGAGGTCATCTAGTCCAGCCCCCTGCTTGAGCAGGAGACTCTTTCAGAACTGTAGAAGAACCGAGGTTGAGGGGACCTTGGAGGTCATCCAGTCTAACCCTCTGCTCAGGCAGGAGATTTCTTACAGAATCAGAAAATGAGGGGAATAACAGACTCGGGTGGGACCTTGGAGGGCATCTAGTCCAGCCCCCTGCTCGAGCAGGAGACTCTTCCGGAATCGTAAAAGAACCGAGGTGGAGGGGACCTTGGAGGTCATCCAGTCTAACCCTCTGCTCAGGCAGATTTCTTACAGAATCAGAAAATGGGGGGAATAACAGACTTGGGTGGGACCTTGGAGGGCATCTAGTCCAACCCCCTGCTCGAGCAGGAGACTCTTCCAGAATGGTAGAAGAACCGAGGTGGAGGGGACCTTGGAGGTCATCCAGTCTCACCCTCTGCTCAGGCAGGAGATTCTTACAGAATCAGAAAATGAGAGGAATAACAGACTTGGGTGGGACCTTGGAGGGCATCTAGTCCAACCCCCTGCTCTAGCAGGAGACCCTAACCCTCCTCTTTCTTTTTCTTTTTCTTCTTTTTCTGTTCCTGTTTTCGGAGGAAGGGTGAGTGAGATTGAGCGAGCGAGTGTCCTGTTTTTGGGGGAAGAGCGAGTGAGTGAGCGAGCGGCCTGTTTTTTGAGGAAGGATGAGTGAGAGCGAGCAAGTGGCCTGTTTTCGGGAGAAGAGCAAGTGTGTGAGCGGCCTATTTTCGGGGGAAGAGCGAGCGAGCGGCCTGTTTTCGGAGGAAGGGTGAGTGAGAGCGAGCGAGCGGCCTGTTTTTTGAGGAAGGATGAGTGAGGGCGAGTGAGTGGCCTGATTTTCGGGAGAAGAGTGCGTGTGTGAGTGGCCTATTTTCAGGGGAAGAGCGAGCGAGCAAATGGCCTGTTTTCAGAGGAAGGGTGAGTGAGAGCGAGTGAGTGGCTTGTTTTGGGGGGGAAGGGCAAGCGAGCGAGCAGCCTGTTTTCGGAGGGTGAGTGAGAGCGAGTGACCTATTTTGGGGGGGAAAGCAAGCGAGCGAGCGACCTGTTTTCGGAGGGTGAGTGAGAGCGAGTGACCTATTTTGGGGGGAAAAGCAAGCAAGCGAGCGGCCTGTTTTCGGGGGAAGGGCAAGCGAGCGAGCAGCCTGTTTTCAGAGGGTGAGTAAGAGTAAGCGAGCGGCCTGTTTTTGGAGGAAGAGCGAGCAGACTATTTTTGGAGGAAGAGCAAGCGGCCTGTTTTTGGAGGAAGAGCGAGCAGACTATTTTTGGAGGAAGAGCAAGCGGCCTGTTTTTGGTGGAAGAGCGAGCAGACTATTTTTGGAGGAAGAGCAAGCGGCCTGTTTTTGGTGGAAGAGCGAGCAGACTGTTTTTGGAGGAAGAGCAAGCGGCCTGTTTTTGGTGGAAGAGCAAGCAGACTGTTTTTGGAGGAAGAGCGAGCAGCCTGTTTTCGGTATAAGAGCGAGTGAGCTGTGTTTGGTGGAAGAGCAAGCGGCCTATTTTCAGACGAAGAGCGAGTGGCCTGTTTTCAGGGGAAGAGTAAGTGACATCGCTGGTGAAGCGCAATTGTCTTTGTGCATCTTCCTGACTCGGAAATTTCACCAAAGTCCTCCGGTCACTGAACGGAC
>NW_015391126.1:0-9284 GCF_001527695.2 Protobothrops mucrosquamatus
TATATATATCAGCTGCAGGCAACTGTATTTCAAGTGGTTAATGGGGTAAGAGAGGAGAAGATGTGCCAATTGATGGAAGACATGACGCAAGACACCCGCACTCAACCTGATGCCCCTGATTGCAACTGCTATCTATATGTCTAGCCAGCCCTCTGGATATAGCAGCTGGAGGGCACCAGTAAACAGAAAAATGATGCAGTTTTTATACCTTTGGCACAGATCCATACATCACCAGTTACATTAATTAAGCCTGGTGCTACAATGGGGCTTAACTTGCAGTTTTGAAAATGAGAGCCCAGGATATTTACAGCTGAAATTCCTACTCCCTAGCAGGATTTTTTAAAAAAAATAACTGCCAGCTTTTGTTTCCCTTTTAAAGAATGGCAACATTCATAACCTCGCAGAGTTCTCAAGACAATGCGTAGGGTAATCATTACATGTAGTAGGTATTCTTGGCCGGCAAAGAAGATGCAAACAGATGTCTTCCAGATGTTTGGGATTACAATTTCCATCACCCTGTATTATTGGAGGAGATTGCTGCAGTGATTCGTAAACAACGTATGCCCAAAGCATGAAGTTGGACAGTTGATTTGGCATGATTCTATTTCTTTCTTGAAGTAGAAGCTGGGGAAATGGCGGGCCATAAGTGGCGAATGCTTTCCTACTGCGCCATGTCCCATATGGAAAACAACCCTCATAAATGAAGACAAGGTTGAATAATGCCTTTCCTCTAAAACTCACCAAGAGCCAGTCCCAGTATTTGAAAAAGAAAAACTTATTGTGAAGGAGACTCCAAAAAGAAAATGTACTGTATATTATGGGGAGAGGGGAGGGAGCCTAACCCTGGCCTATAACCTCATGATTTCCTGCCTTATATCAGACAAAGGATTGTCTCTGAGAGTCAATATATCAGTGGAGTTGATTGCTGTTATATGGTGATGCATATTGAATTCCTGCTTAGTCTCTGGGCTTAACAACAGGTTTACCACCATGTTCCATTCTATTCTCTCTCTGTTCTTCCTATTTTTTTCCCTTCTACCAACAATTGGCCAGCATGCTGGGCCTTGGGCCTCAATAGGCTTTGGATAGGTCTCAAGGTGTTTTTCCCTGTTAAAGTTCCTTAACAATTTTATGAACTTTGTAAAGTATAAGGCTTCCGGGAATGTGCTAATACCTCCCTTTGCTGCCAGGATGGTTTGATTTTTGGCAATCAAGTACCAGAACTGTCTTGAGCAGTACTCTCAAACTATTGATTCTCATTTTCAGAGAGTGTATCCTGCTCCCAAGTTGTTAAATAGCAAATTCAAGAGTACCTTTGCCTTATCTAAATTTCATTTCAATTTTACAACTCCTGTGCAGAACATCAGTGGTTCCAGATGCCAGTTCAGAACACCCACAGCCACAGATACAGGAATAGGAGGAAATTATACAGTCATATTAGAACACAGAGCAGGGGACCTAGACAAACTAAAACAGTGGTTTGTAATCTTAAAAGACAATTCTTGACTAGAGATCCCAATGATTCTGCCCATTTTGCAAAATTTCTTGGGATATAATGTTCAGGACTGCAAGTTCTGCACAATGATTCCAGTATTGCACTGTGCTGTAGTTGTTAATTCAAAGCTTCCATAATCATTTTAATCGACCAACTTCATCATTGTAATATATTGGCGATAAACTCAGATAAGAGAAGAAGATCCTTCCGCTTTGAGATTTGGATATGAGTTAATTTCTCAGAGCCTGTAGGAATGACACTGGAAGAATAATGTTCAATAATAATTTCCAGAGAAGAAACCATCCTAGTGTTTGGCAACAAAGCCATTGAAGAGTCTTGCAGCTCATTAAAGACTTTTAGGGCACACAATGGATCATGAAGTGTTATTCAGAAATTGGATTGTGCACCGATTGTTAGAAGAAAGGTTTGGAATGAATAGATTCAAAGAGAAACACAACCTACAGAGTAGAAGGTGGAAGCACACTGCTGACCTTGTCAGGGATAAGAAGCTTAAGTAAGGTTAGGCCTGATTAATACCTTTTATTTAGGAAAAGCAAGTCTGTAGATTAGACAGGAGAGGTAAAAAAGCAAGGAGAAACCGTTTCCTTAGACCTGCAAAGAAAAAAACATAGCTGCATCCCTCAAGTCATTTGGAGTCAAACATCACATAAGGAATAGTGACAGTGACCTTCTTGACTATGACATGTGAATATGATAACAACTTGCTTGACTTGTGAAATGATTAAATAGCAAATTGCAACAAGAATCTTTTGTCTTTCTTCAATCCACAGGAAATAATGGGAAGTTCTTAAGGAATGCTAGCTAGCTAGTATGCTTTTGTAAATCCTTTGCTCAAGGATGCAATTGAAGGGGTATTCTGGGAAGCTGAAATTTTCTCCTTTCTGTCTCTGATATCAGATTTATAATAGATTATTAGTTTCAAAAGTGGGGATAGGGAATGTGGTGTCATACAAATGTTTTGAGCTTCAACTTCTATTAGCTCAAGATAGTTTGGGTATGGTAAAGAACAATGGAAGCTGTAGTCTACATCTCCTATTCCTGGAATAAAAATTACATGTCCTTTACTGAGTACAGTCACTATTCTGAAATCCAGTCATTAATTTTGCTTTAAAGTGAAGATGTAGGTTATTTCTGAGTAAGTAATCTAGTTTGAAGTTATAGCTTGCAACCCCGCAAATTAGTACACATTCTCATCATGTATTGCGGCTCACGTATTGAGCTAAATCATATGTACAGTAGAAGACTTATGCTTGAAAGCTAGCTGGAAGACTTTTAAACATTCTCAAAACAGAGCCACCGTCTTCTGCAATGAAAGGCAAAAAGTGTGTTTTGGGGAAAAGGAAATGAAAAATGTCTTTGTTCTTTGGGTCTTGGCTGAAGATCTCTGCAGGAAGCACATTCTTGAAAAAAACAGATTTTGTGCAACTGAGCCAAAGAATTTAGGCCCAAAGATTTTTTTTAAAAAATCACTGGGAAAACTTGAACCATTAAGGTAGAGTTGGCAAGGAACACTTACTTAGTTGTGTGAGAAATTCTTTATTCTTTTAAGTGATACTTGCTTAGTTTGGAGTAGTTTATATCTGATTTCATTCTTTGTCTCTCAATTGCTTTACTCAGGCTTAGAGTTACCAGACATCTGGCAAAAAGAGGATATGTCTCTTTTTTTATCCCCAAGTCCTACATCCACCAGGCATACATTTAAAATCAAAGATTGTCTAGCTTTTTGAGTACCTTGTTTTTTCCCCTTAATAGTCGCTGAAACTTTTGTATATTGTGAACTTCTAAATTGCCTGCTTCTCTCTTTTCCTTGTCTATTGGCAGACACAACAGCCTAATTTTACATGATTTATTTCCTGAGTCAAGCAATCGGCTTCAGTCCACCACTTCAAATCTATAATCACACTAGTCTGTGGATCACATGAACACCATTATGTTTCCCCTGGTGAGAAATGCATCAGTTCTGTACTGTTCCTAGCATATGTTCTTTAAAAAAAAGGGTTTTTTGGGGAAAAAATATTGCAATTGAAAAAGAATCTTTCTGAAGTTGAAAAAGCAATTTCGCATACAAATACAGCCTAGATACATTTTTCCAGTTTCTCACTGTAATTTTTGTCATGGACGCTAAGATGATTAAACAATTAGTGTGTCCTCCTCCCCCCTCCCTATTTGCTCTCCTTTTCAATAAAGGCAGTTCTCGACTTATGACTACAATTGAGCCCAAAATTTACGTTGTAAAATGAGAAATTTGTTAAGCGAGTTTTGCCCCATTTCACAACATTTCACACCACAGTCTATGTTGTTAAATGAGACATTTGTTAAGTGAGTTTTGCCCCATTTTATAACCTTTCATGCCATGCAGTTGTTAAATTAGCAACACAGCTGTTAAGTGAATGTGGCTTCCCCCACTGACTTTGCTTTTCCGAAGGTCACAAAAGATGAGTCAGTTGCCAAGCATCTGAATTTTAATCAAGTGACTGTGGAGATGCTGCAACGGTCCTAAGTATAAAAAAATGGTCATAAATCACTTTTTTCAGTGCCATTGTAACTTTGAATGGTCATTAAATGAACTGTTGTAAGTCGAGGGTTATCTCTAATCTGTATCCTCCTTTGCCTCTTCTGATTTCTCCTAACTCAGACTACTGATAGCCAATCCCGGCCTTATTGTAACTTGAAGCAATGGACGTTCTTCCCATCCAAGGATCTCCTTGTTCCTTGGAATAATCTTGTGTTGGTTTCATTCTCAGATTGCAAAAGATGGGACCTTGTGTTGCATCAGCATGAAGCTGCTTTCATAATTTGCTTTGAATTAAACAAGGTTAAAACAATAAACCCAAATAGATACAAAACCATAGTGAGGGAAAATTACACATAATACAGTCATTGCATGACCTTCCTATTATCAGGGGATCCTGAGGTTTGCTGGGGAAAAAAGTTTTAAGGGCTTTCCAGACATCAGTGAGAGAGGGACTTAACCCCATCTTGAGAGGGACCCTGACAGGACCCAGAGCATGCCTCTTCTTCAGCACCTGACGGGCTGGGTGGATGTAATTGGGAAGAGGTGGTCCCTCAGATATCTTGGCATGCCATGTAGGGTTTAGAGGTCCAAACAGCACAAATTGGGCTCAGATGGAAACAATGCAGCTTATGGAGCAGAGATGTAACGTGTGTCCTCTTGGGGGTGCATTGTACTGCCATGGCTGCTTCATTTTCCACAGCTGAAGCTAACTGATGCTCTTCAAGGACAGCCCCATTAGACCACATTACAATAGCTCATGCAGGAAGTGACCAGAGCATGAATAACTATGAGCAGAGCATCAAAATCCAGGAATGGGCACAACACAAAGTACACAAAAGCTCTCCTGGCCATGACTGTCACCTGCTCCTCAAGAAGGAGTTCCAGCTTGCAAATTAGGTCTTTTTTGGGCAATGCCCCCCATCCTGTACCAAATTTGGTAGTTTCAGACCTAGAAGACCTTAAAACCCAAAGCCACTCAGTCTTGCCAGGGTTCAGTTGAACTCTGCTTAACCCATCCAGACCCCTACAGTTTCCAGGCACTGGGAAGTGACATCTACAGCATTGCTTAATTTGTCAGGATGGAAAGATATAATTGAGTATCATCAATATACTGATGATACCTCTACCCATGTTGGTGAATAATTTCCCCTAGTAATTTCATGTAGATGTTAAATAAAAGTGGGGAGAGCACCAAACCCTGCAGCCAAGGGTGGGATCTCTCACTCCCAATCACCACTGTTTGTATTGGCTCCTGAGAAAGGAGGGAATCAGTAAAACACGGAGTCACACACTCCCCATCCCTGGAGCCAATCCAGAAGGATCCCATGGTTGATGGTATTGAAAGCTGCCGAGAAGTTAAGTAGACCAGCCAGAACAGTACCCCTATCCTGCTTCTGCCAGAAATTATCCAAAAGCCCAACCAAAGTCATTTCTATCCCATGTCCAGGCCTGGATCCTGACTGAAAGAGGTCAAGATAATCCACTGGGGTTAGCTGAAGGTACTGTGTGACCACATTTTCCACAATCTTCCTTAAAAAGGGGGCTTAGACATTGAATGAAAATTGTCCAATATAATGGGGTCCCATGCCTCCTTAAGAGATAAAGGAACCACACCTTCTCACAATTTTTTTTATCTTATCTTTTTATATATAATTCAAAGTGAACATACCTACTATTTTTGCCTGCTATTTTCCCCACAACAACAATCCTGTGAGGTGCATTGGGCCAAAACAAAGTGACTGTCCCAAAATAACCCAGATGGCTTTCATGCTTGAGGGTGAACCAAAGTGAAACATTAACTGCTCATAGGATAATCATAGATACATTATCTGTAACCAAGGATTTTATTCTGGTTTCTACACTTCAGGAAAGCCTTGAGCCTTACCAGAATTTTCTTTGATCCATCACTCATTTGTATTCCTTCTGAGATGTAGCGCCTTTGATAAACCACCTATGATCCCAAAGCTGGGCTGTGCATTTCACAAGCTTTGAGCCACTCAATTTTTACAGAGGAAGGATCTGAGAAAGAAGAATCATGCATATGAAAGTTCTTGAAAAGAATTTTTATAATCAGCTGCTCCCCCAGGATACTGCTATGATTCAAATAACCCCCAAATCCCTGGAGACAATAGATACAGGATTTGAGGATTTTCAGGCATTGATCAGCTTCACTGCCACTGCTGTATACATTAGTAATTGCATAAATGAATTAAAAGAAAGCATTTGAGAAACATTGCCAGGTCCTTAAGCTGCCTCATCTTTGATCAGTGATATTTGTGTGGCATTGAATACTGAGAGACGATGATGAATGGAATATATTATGTCTTCATGTTGGTTGGAAAACGACACAAGGAGAATGTTGATCAACAAAAAAATCCGTAGAAAATATTTCTCGTGATTATGTAACATAGGACACTGGGAAACAAAGCAAGATGAGGGCTGCAAGCACACACAGATCTCCTTATTGTGACTCCAGAAAGCCACTCTCAGCTACAATTACCAGATAACAGTGGCCAGTCCCTCCCTCCTCCCAGTCTTTTCAGAAATACAGTGTAAGCTCTAAAAGAGTTTTGACAAGGTTAAAAATAAATAAATAAAATCCAAAATGCATCTCTTTGAAGCTGATCCCAGGAGCGCTTTTTAAGGAAAAAGGGTAATTAGGTAGGATAAAAAAAAAATTAAAATAAATCCAAGCAAAACAGCTACCCCGAACAGATTTTGCTCAGAATTTGATAACATTTAATTCTTTCCAAATATATCACCTTTGGGGATAAAGCTTTTTCTTATTCATTGTAGACCACATTGGAATGGCCTGGCAACTCTAATTTTACCATGTCACCCTTGATGTTAGTCTTTTTTTGGTCCCCAGTCCAGGGTTTAGGTAACCTTATCCTGCTTTTTTTTTGCAAAACAGAGAGGAAAAAGAGAAAAAAGTCAGGATAATATATCATTTTTCTAGCAGTTCTTTCTCTTGACAGATCCATCTCTTGATGTAGCAAAAGCTGGATTCCACTAAGGATCACTGTTGTGGAAAGGCTGGCTTCACCTAACCTCTTTGTGGTCCCTAGAAATGAAGATAAACCATTCGGAATTTAATAGATCATCTTTTAGTCTTCTACTGAGAAGCCCATCATGAGAGCTGATTCTTAGACTGATAAAATCAAGTAGTCATTTTCAACCCAATCAGGAGGTACAGTTGCTCCTCTTTTACCAAACAGGCAATCCTCTCCATTACATAGAAAGTGAATGAGAATGAAGTAGAATTCTCCTGCCCTTATTTGGCTATATATTTATTTCACATACAAAACCAGACAATTGGTCAGAAGATAATAATAATAATAATAATAATAATAATAATAATAATAATAATAATAATAATAATAATAATAATAATAATAATAATAATAATAATAATAATAAAGTTGGAAGGGACAAATGGCTGTCCAGTCTCTTCTTAAAAATTTCCAGTGTTGGAGCATTTACCGCTTCTGGAGGCAGGTTGTTCCACTGGTTAATTGTTCTGTCAGGAAGTTTCTCCTTAGTTCTAGGTTGCTTCTCTCCTTGATCAGTTTCCATCCTTTGCTTCTTGTCCTGCCTTCAGGTGCTTTGGAGAATAGCTTGACTCCCTCTTCTTTGTGGCAGCCCCTGAGATATTGGAACACTGCTATCATGTCCCCCCTCGTCCTTCTCTTCATTAAACTAGACATACCCAATTCCAGCAACCGTTCCTTATATGTTTTAGCCTCCAGTCCCCTAAGTCTTTTGTTACATCTGAATGTCCTTCAGAATAAATCTCAATAATCAGAAAGAGAACCTCATTCTTGGGATCAAACAGTTCTACTCTAATTGTTCATAGTCTTTTCTTTCTGCTGAATTCCAACAACTAACCTCTGTAGTTGTCAAATCTCTGAATCAAATCAACTTTCCAAGCTGAAAGGTAAGCTCTATCTTATTCTGACCATAGATGATTTTTTTTAAAAAAACTGAACCAACCTCCTAGAACTTTCTAGATTCAGTTGATCCAATTCAGCTGTATGGTTGAAAGGAATGTATTGATCCAGTGTTCCAAACTGAATGGATAGTTTAGATCAAATCCATTTTGCATATCCTTAAAACCCATTCAAAGTTTAGTGCTCATGAATTTCTTTAATCCCTTTTAAAATGCCTTCCGATCTGATGGTACACACAGGACTCTTACCAAAAGCAAATTTTATATGCTAATTATGTACTCTGTGGAGAAATACCCTTTTAAAGGTGTTAAAGTATTACGACAAAATAGGAAGAAACCACAGGAGAAATAACACCGATTTATCTCTCTAATTTGAGATTCAGATTGTTGCTTGATATGGGGAGGCAACATTAGCCTATTCTACTGTCTCCTTTGAAATCTCCCTTGTGCCCGAGACCAGTGTTATAGGTAACTAAAAGTTAAAATTTTAATGCCAAGGACCCTAACTTCTTCCCTTTCAAATAAATTGAATTTTTAATATAAACTGGTTTTCCTCAAAGCACCCTTTCTCCTTACTACTGGCAAGTCAGCATTCTTTTTCCAGCATTGGCCATATACTTTAATCATGTCTCGAAATACTTGCTTTTCTAAAGAAAGGGAACATTTAGTCCGTTTTTCATACTAAATGATTAAAACCTTCCTTGCTCCCATTAATATTCTCTATCCAATTATATCCTGCATAACTGAAGATATAAAACATATGGAGGAGGAGAAAGAGAAGGAGGAAAAATAGCAACAGCTGCTCCTCTAGCTCTTTCCAAACCTATGAGATCATTGTGGCGCCTATATCAATACATACTTTGATAATTTTTGGACTGAGTCATAGAAATTGACCTTGTGGATATATCTGGTGAAACGCTTATCTTTAATCCGAGTAAGTGTTAGTGTATTACATTTGGGAAAAATCTGTTATCTTTATGCCTGGGTTAGTGTTGACATTCTGGGTGAAATCCTGTTATCCCTGGCAAGTGTTAGCTTTAAAAGGCTTGATAGTGAACAACTGCAGCGGAATGAAGATTTAGTATTTTTCAAATGGTTCAGGATAACCTTAGTTTTATGAAGAATGTTAATGGCACAGTTTCAGACTTGTAAAGAAAAGTTCTGGGTATTGAGACTTTAGAAAGAGTACAGAGAAGAGCAACAAAGATGATTAGGGGACTGGAGGCTAAAGCATATAAGGAAAGGCTGCTGGAATTGGGTATGTCTAGTTTAATGAAGAGAAGGACGAGGGGGGACATGATAGC